>NC_142803.1:55979568-56117128 GCF_049724085.1 Artemia sp. Qi Xiang Cuo
GAAGGAATTTATCGAAATGCTATTTCTTTTTGCGAGAATTTGGGATTGTAAAACAATGGTGGAGGGAGGGGGGATTTAGCTGGAAATATAGAGGGAAGGAATTAATCGAAATGCTATTTCTTTTTGCGAGAATTTGGGATTGTAAAACAATGGTGGAGTGAGGGGGGATTTAGCTGGAAATATAGAGGTAAGGGTGTCCAAGGAAAATAATTTTGAAAATAAAATGGAACTTACATGGTAAATTATAGTTGCCAAGGCTTCTAATTCATCAATATTATCCATTGTTGTTTACACTGTGTCAAAATACTTTCTGATAATTTAATCACAGTGCATGTCCGTTATATATGAAATCTCAAGGGTGAATTGTTATGTAACGGGAAAATCATATGTAAGCACGTCTCTGATTGGCTGAGAAGGAGGATGTATCCGACTCGTTGATTGGCTGAGAAGGAAGCACGTGATCTATCTGTTACTGGGAAAGTTATAACATTTGGAAAATTCCTGTTTTTTCATTCTCAGTGAGAAAACCATAAAACAGACATGAATTGCTGTTGACATACATAAATGTGACAAAGTCACTGTTTTTCAAATTCTCACTGACAAAAACCATTAAACATCCATGAAAACAGACATAAATGTGAGAAAATTCATGTTTTTCAAATTCTCACTGTCAAAAACCATAAAACATCCATAATTTGATGTTGACATCCGAGAAAAACATCAAATAAATCGAACAACACACATATCCATCCATGAAAACAACCATAAATGCGACAAAATTCATGGTTTTTCCAAGTGAGAAAATTCCTGTTTTTTCATTCTCACTGAGAAAACCATAAACCACGTGGTCATGTCACGAGTCGGACCCCCATCTCTACTCAAATTATAGTGGACAGCAATTTTTGGACGTTCTTCTGAAATTTTTCAAAAAAAAAATTGATTGAGATATAAATTAAACTCGTTATCAGTATTAATTTCATTAGTATTGATGAAATTTAAGTTAAATTCATTAATTACTTTTCTGTGTAATGTCCCTATGGCTTTATATCTTTCTCTGGAAAATAATAACCAAAAAGACTCACTTCGCAGAGATTTTGTCTACCAAAAAGCCTGCTTCATGGGACCTATGTCATCTCCTTCTGATCGCGTTGCTCCTTACATTTTTGAGCTCGGGCCTAATGGTGTTTTAGAACCCTCCCTTCGCTGGGGTAGGCCTCTAGCCCTTGGCACTCACACGTGGGCATTCACCTTGATTAGACTGAGGGTTCAATTCCTCAGTCTTTACAATTAGCCCTGGTCTCGTTCTGGCGGTGCTTGGCCCTTCGTCCTTCAGGACTGAAAAATCCTAGATTTTTTTTCATTTCCCTTCTGCTTGCTTAACCCTGTACAATTGGCAGCTCATGCCTTTAGCCCTCGTAAGTGTCCTAATTTCACTCAGGCCTTCCCTATACACACGTAAATAAAAAAAAAAACAAGTTTTTCTTCTAAAAATAAGGAGCAACATTAAAACTTAAAACATACAGAAATTATTCCATATATGAGGGGGGCTGCCTCTTTCTCAAAACCCCTCTCTTCACGCTAAAGTTCTTTAAGAACTTTTAAAAAGGTTCTGATTCTAATTACACGGTCCTTGCGTTTCAGGAATCGTTCTTAAAGAATTAAGACAAAACCTAAAACTTTAGCGCAAAGAAAATGGCATTGCGGAGGGGCAGCCCCCCTCATATATGGAATAATTCCTGTTCGTTTTAAGTTTTAGTGTTGCTTTAATGTTGCTAGAAAAACTATTTTTTAGTTATTTAATTTCTGATCGTCTTTAAAATAATCCCAGGAAATCCACCCCTCGCGAAAAATTACTCTATATAAATTTCCTCACACATAATATTCTTTCGCCAGGAAATAACCCCTGGATAATACCATCCTCGCTGCGACTTCCCCCTAGAAAATGTCTTGCTTACGATTCCGCCTGAAAAATACTCCTTAGTATACTTTCATTTAAAGAAAGACTTCTTTTTATTTAATTTCTAAGCCTTTTGAGGTCATGGGGGGATCCCCTTTTGTGAAAAATATGTCACGAAAATCTCCCCCAATAGAAAGTTTCACGCACAGAAAATTTCCCATAGAGAATTTCTCCTGGTGATAATTTTCCCATGGAGGATTCTTCCCTTGGGAAATACCCCCCCCCGCCACGACGTAAAAATACCCCATAGAATTCTAATTCCGCATAAAGTTTCCCTCGGAACATCTCCACATGGGAAATTGAGTCACCAAAGAGAAAGTAAGACAAACAAAAAGAATTACGTACAGAAATTCTGGTAAATTCCCCCCGTGTGAAATTTCCTCTGGAAAGTTCACCCTCGTTTACCTCCTCCCCCAAGGACTATTCTCCCCGTGCAGAAGGCCCTACAGAAAATCCCCCAAAAATGTGTTTATGCATCCCAATAAAAAAATACAATATCTAAATAATGGTAAATTTTGTCATTTGCAAGACTTTCCCCAGAGGCTGTGGGGGGCCATGTCATCCTCAAAGGCAGAGTTATTGTACCTTTTAACTATACTGGAAGGGCAATGGTTATGTCTATCTCAAAATTTTGGTCAGATGACTTGGTGGGAAAGGGTTTTGGAGGGGGGCTTGTTGCCCTTCAATCTTTTTGGTCACTTGAAAAAAAACTCTACAGTAGGGGTTTTGTGATATTCTCCATCTGATGTTGCAAGTTTCGCTAAGATTCCTTGACTTTTTGGCGTATTTTCCCCTTTTTTTGGAAATTACACAAATTTTCTCAGGCTAGTCGCTTTGATGGATAACATTAAACTTAATGAACTCTATATATACGGAATCAGGATAAAAAGCGTTTTGATGCATCTTTTGTTATCAAAATTCCGCTTTTTATAGTTTCGGTCACTAATGGGTCTAGTCCCTTCTTATTTATTTACACGAACTGTTTGTAAGATGTTTTGAATCAGATTGACAAACAATTGAAAAAGAAAAGTGATGTACATAATAACACAAACACATATTTTGCAGACCCCTTTCTAGCAAAATTGCCTGCTTTGCAGACTTTGGCCACCTTCAGTAAAGGTCTATAATGACATTTGAATCTAACAAGATCACAGCCAATCAGAGGGCTACAATACGAGACGAACAAAACCACACCTTCTTTCTAGACCAATCGTAGAGCTAGAAATACTGCCGTGTGTTACATCACCAGACTCTCTGGAATTTCAGCATTGAATTTACGTAGTTTCTTTTATGGCACAATTCCACCTCGTGAACATATTTACTTCTCTACTGTGTTCTGTATAATACATAAGTACCATTTAAGCAGTGTTGTCAATATAAAATATGCTTTAGCATTCTAGTATACTAAAAAGTTGATGCTAATAAAGATATAGATGCCAAGAAGAGAATTTTAATAAAGAAATTCAGAACAATCCATAGAAATCCTTAGAAATCAACTGGTGAGACGAATATGGGTATGAACCATCAGGGATCGGAAGCACCGACGAACCTAACCATCAAGGACCTCAATCTCCAAGGGACCCCTCTCCCCAACCCCCAAGGGTTCCCCTCCCTCCAAGTTTTTTTTGATGACACCCCCCAATTTTCAATATAGAGGCTCCATTAAGAGTCATAAATATGTAAGAAAAAAGTTATCAGAACGTCATATCAGACCTCATCTTTCGGGACTTAGACAAGCGAACGCTTTGACCATTCAATTCTGACACTTTTTTGCTTAACACTATGAAATATATCATTTAGAATAATATTTCTAAAAGTCCCACATGGCCTAAAATGTTTCCTCATTCTGACTTTTCTATTTACTAACCTTAGGCAATTAAGCTATTCATGCAAACATCCAGCAATAAAACAAGATTAAAATGAAATTACCATAGCTGGTGGAAATATTTTCTATTTTATTTTTTAATAACTGCTCAGATATTGGTACATCAATATTTGTGTACATAGAAACTATGTCAAAACTACTTACTATTGTATTTTCTGAAATGCTTGCATTTGGAGTTTTTCCAGTAAATCTACCGAATTACATATGTACCATTTTGGGAGTAAAATAAAGGTTTGAATGCGGTATATAACCACTTTTCAATATTTGAAGCATGGGGATTTCGTACATGCTACAATTGGCCTTAAGGGAATACCTTGCATGTGTGAACTTCAGACGAGTTCAGAACGACATTTTTTCAAATTAGCTGGTGGAAATATCTTCTATTTTTACTTTTTAATAACTGCTCAGATATTGCAACATCAATATTTGTGTACATAGAAACTATGTCAAAAGTACTTACTATTGTATTTTCTGAAATGCTTGCAATTTAAGTTTTTCCACTAAATCTACCGAATTACATATGTACAATTTTGGCGTCAAATTAGTATGAGACGTAACTTTTTTGGCTCTCGTAAAGTGTATTAATAAAACAAGACCTCACTTCATCTGGGTTAAAAATGTATGTGTGGTGTTTATGCAAAAAATATTCAAAGGAGGAAACTATATCTACCACAGGAAGTTTTTTAGGTGGAAAAGAGAATTTTGGACCCTTTTCAAGAGTTTAGATTTCCTTAGATTCAGGAGCTCTAGAGAATTTTTTTTCTGTCCTTAATAAAGCCCCTCCCACCCAAATACGGTAATTTGATTGGGAGGGCAACACTTTTATTTTTGTCATGGTTTTTTCGCTTTGTCGATTATTTTAGTTTAATATAAACTTTCTAGTGCCAGCTCATAGTAAGATTCGGGGGTAGAGTTGGAATAAGATCCTCCCACACCGACTTATTGTTTACTGTTAAAGTATCGAGGGCAGTGAAAATAAAATCTATTGTTCAAATGGGTTTATGTGATGTTTGAATTGAGTATGCTACTGGGTTATTGAATTGGCTTTTAGCCATCCTTGGACTAGTAACATTGCCTTTTAGGTTACCCCCCACCCTCCAAATTTTCCTCAAAATGACATGAAATATGCTTGTGGCTCTACTCGTGAATTTTAATCCTTTTTTTTATGTTTTTTACTATTTTTGTGGGTCGAGTTCAGAAGGACATGTGAGGTGAAGTTTTATTTTTAAGATGAGTTTGAAAAAAATAAATAGAGTTTTTAATTGAAATGAAGGCAGATAGTTTGTCACTGTGCCAAAGAAGGAAGTTTATCGGAAGAGGACGTCAGCGTAGGGATATTAAAAAATGGGGATGTCACCTACAGATTCAATATACGTTTCATCTTTTGAATCAGTTTCATAAAATAGTTCATCATGTTCTCTCTCTCAATACGAATATTTGTTCAAGCATAAATTTTCTGTAAACATACTTTGATTTTTGTCATTTTTTTTCGGTTTTGTCGATGATTTTAGTTTAATATAAACTTTCTAGTACCACTCCATAGTAAGATTTGGGGGTTGAGTTGGAGTAAGATCCTCCCACACCGACTTATTGTTTACTGTTAAAGCACCGAGAACAGTAAAAATTAAATCTGTTGTTCGAATGGTTTAATGTGATGTTTGAATTGGTTATGTGAATGAGTTGTTGAATTGGCTTTTAGGTATCCTTGGAAAAGTAGCATTGCCTTTAAGGTTAAACCACTCCATCCAACTTTTTCTCAAAATGACATGAAATATGCTTGCGGCTGTACCAATCATACGCTATGCTTCCTCATAGACACGACGCGATTTCTCCTGTGGTACTTTGTAGCCGATTGTTTATACCACACGGCTCTACCATTTGAGAACTAAAATTACATCAAACAACAACATTGCAGATTATAACATGGATCAAAGTGTAGAGTTAGAAATCTCTTTTTATTGTGACTGTGCTTTTTGTAATGGCCACTATCATAACTTCAGTAATTCGTATGAGAATAATGCAGCAAATTTAGAAATCATGGAAAATGAAATAGAAGAGGACAATCTGCATGAAATGAGAAGAAGAATCTTTGATCAAATGGGGAGAAAAAGGTTAGGCTCATCAGTTTCTGCAGTGGAAGAGAGTGACCATTATAACAAGAAACATTACAGACAATGGACATCCTCTCCATTACAAGGAAGACCAGGAGCACAAGGAAGCTCTAACAAAAGGAGGTTCAATACAGCAGAAAAGAAAGATATAAAGAAGAGACAAAGACAAGATGGATATCTCTACAGAGAGAACTATGAAGAGAAAAAGCAAAGAATTATTTTATGTTGCAGATTCAGAATTTCTAAAGTTGTTAAACAGTGTTAAAAATGTATAATAAGGTATAAAACATATTTTTATATTAATATTCTACATGTCATTACTTCATTAGAAATATACTATACATTATTTTGCTATTTTTCCATTATTTTTAGAGTACGCTAGCACCTCAAACGCTTAGAATATCTATTTAAAAGTTGGGGATGTATGTTATTAAGAAAAATGTAATATATTACAAGCTAAGTTACGTAACAATTTCCAAGTTTCATTTGCATGCAATAGACACCGAGAGTCTTATGACTTCTCCCCACAATGAATTCTACGGGTTTTATGACTCCTCCAAACAAAGAATTAAGAAGATTTTAGGACGTCACCCCCTAGTCATAAGTCTTTCTAACCTCGAGCAAAGAAAAAAAAGTTTGATCAAGTACTTCTCTACTCACATATTACATAAATAGCTTCCGGAATTATTGGACTATATTACACAGAATTTCTTGGCTGGAAAAAATCATCTTGTGGTGTTATGTTTGAATCTGAATTTTTATTATTGTCTATGGAACCCGAATAAATTTACTGTTATCATTGGATAGTGAACTATAAAATGTTTGAGTAGGATAAAAGCTTATGGAGTACTAAATTACGCCGTATAAACAAACGGGGATTCTACAATAGAGTGATTACACACATAATAAAAGTGGTCAAGAACTGACAAATGTTCAGGAAGAAGTCAGTGAAATTTGCAGCTTTTTTGGAGTTGAAGCAATATACAGAAAGAGTAACGTACCTACAGATAAAGTTTTAATTCGAAACTGTGACCCTAGGATTCCACTTTTCAATTCAGAAGAATTTAAGTGTCCTTAATTTGAAGGGAATTATCATCATCCTGAAGAAGAGGTTAGGTTCTTCACGCAATGGTTACCTAGCGACATACCTGATCGTGATAAGTGCATAAAACACGGTAAAAAGTATTCTATATTATGGGATCCTCGTTTGTGGATGCTTAACAGTGATCTTTAAGTATTATTTTTGTGTAAAAATGTGTTTATACAAAAAATCTTTTTTAATATGTTTAAGCAGTAAATATCTTTAAGCTTAACCAGTATTTATTCTTTAGAATAGTTCTATTCAATCAAGAAATTATGACAAAATTGTAAGTAAGTAAAAAACTCTTTCATGAATTTGCCTCATGTATGCACAATTCTTTTTTAATATGTTTAAGCAATAAATATCTTTAAGCTTAACCCGTCTTTATTCTTTAGAATAGTTCTATTTATTCAAGAAATTATGAAAAAATTGTAAGTAAGTAACAAACTCCTTTTTGAATTTGCATCATGTATTCACAATAAAGAAATTTCTTTCATGAAATTATGAAAAATTGTAAGTAAGTAACAAACTCTTTCCTGAATTCACCTCTTGGATATACATACAGAAATTTCTTTCAAGAAATTATGAATTATTGTAAGTAAGTAACAAACTCTTTCTTGAACTCACCTCGTGGATACACAATACAGACATTTAATTCAAGAAATTATGAAAAAATTGTAAGTAAGTCACAAACTCTTTTCTGAATTTACCTCTTGGATACAAAATATAAAAATTTCATTCAAGAAATTATGAAAAATTGTAAGTAAGTAACAACCTCTTTCTTGAATTCACCTCATGGATACACAATACAGAAATTTCATTCAAGAAATCATTAAAAATTGTAAGTAAGTATCAAACTCTTTTTTGAATAAGGCCTTTAGGATACACAATAAGGAAATTTCATTGAAGAAATTATGAAAAAATTGTAAGTAAGTAGCAAACTCCTTCTTGAATTTAACTCTTGGATACACAATACAGAAATTTTATTCAAGAAATAACGAAAAATTGTAAGTAAGTAAGAAACTTTTTCTTGAATTCACCTATTTGATGCACAATACAGAAATTTCCATCAAGAAACTATGAATAAATTGTAAGTAAGTAACAAACTCTTTTCTGAATTCACCTCTTGGATACACAATACAGAAATTTCATTGATAAATTATGAAAAAATTGTAAGTAAGTAAGTAAAAAAACTCGTTCTTGAATTCGACTCTTGGATACACAATACAGACATTTCATTCGAGAAACTATGAAAAATTGCAAGTAAGTAACAAACTGTTTCTTGAATTCACCTCTTGAATACACAATATAGAAATTTCATTCAAGAAAATATGAAAAAATTGTAAGTAAGTAACAAACTCTTTCTTGAATTCATCTCTTGGATGCACAATACAGACATCTCATTCGAGAAATTATGAAAAAATTGTAAGTAAGTAACAAACTATTTCTTGAATACACAATATAGAAATTTTATTCAAGGAATTATGAAAAAACTGTAAGTAAGTAACAAAATCTTTCGTGAATTCACCTCTTGGATACACAATGCAGGAATTTCATTCGAGAAACCATGAAAAAATTGTAAGTAAGTAACCAACTGTTTCTTGAATTCACCTCTTGGATACACAATACAGAAATTTCAATCAAGAAACTATGAAAAACTGTAAGTAAGCAACAAACTTTCTTGAATTCACTTTTTGTATACACAATAGACACATTTCATTCGAGAAATTATGAAAAATTGTAAGTAAGTAACAAACTTTTTTTTAATTCACCCATTGGATACACAATACAGAAATTTTATTCAAAAAATTTTGAAAAATTGCAAGTAAGTAACAAACTCTCTTGAATTCACCTCTTGAATACACAATATAGAAATTTTATTCCAGAAATTATGAAAAACTTGTAAGTAAGTAACAAACTCATTCTTGAACTCACCTCTTGTATGCACAATAAAGACAGTTCATTCGAGAAATTATGAAAAATTGTAAGTAAGTAGCAAACTCTTTCTTGAATTCACCTCTTGGACACACAATACAGAGATTTCAATCAAGAAACTATGAAAAATTGTTATTAAGTAGCAAACTCTTTTTTGAATTCACCTCTTGTATGCACAATGCAGAAATTTCATTCAAAAAATTATGAAAAAATTGTAAGTAAGTAACAACCTCTTTCTTGAATTCACCTCTTGGATACACAATGCAGAAATTTCATTTTTTTTAAGGTTAATTTAGACTATGTTACGTGTGGGCACGTAACCTGGTTTAAATTAACCTTAAAAAACATTTTTCAAGTTGGAGTACACATCTTTTTCCCCTCCCAACATTACTTTTCGACTTTATGTATATCGCCACTCTAAGTGAATCTAAGTTAACCTAACTTTTTGTATGTCTCTCTCACTATGACTGTGTGTCTGAGTGGGTGTGCTGCCATCTATAACCAGTAAAACCTATTTTTTTGGAGAGTTCGTTACTTACTTACAATTTTTCATAATTTCTTGACTGAAATTTCTGCATTGTGTATCCAAGAGGTGAATTCAAGAAAGAGTCTGTTACTTACTTACAATTTTTTCATAATTTTTTGAATGAAATTTCTGTATTGTGCATACAAGAGGTGAATTCAAGAAGGAGTTTGTTGCTTACTTCAATTTTTCGTAATTTATTGATTGAAATTTCTGTATTGTGTATCCAAGAGGTGAATTCAAGAAGGAGTTTACTACTTACTTAACATTTTTCATAATTTCTCGAATGAAATGTCTTTATTCTACATACAAGAGGTAAATCCAAGAAAGAGATTGTTACTTACTTACAGTTTTTCATAATTACTCGAATGAAATTTCTATATGGTGTATTCAAGAGGTGAAATCAAGAAAGAGTTTGTTACTTACTTAAAATTTTTCATAATTTCTGGAATGAAATTTCTTTATTGTGTATCCAAGAAGCTAATTCAAGAAAGAGTTTTTTACTTACTTACAATTTTTTCATAATTTTTCAAATGAAATGTCTTTATTGTGTATACAGGAGGCGAATTCAAGAAAGAGTTTGTTACTTACTTACAGTTTTTTATAATTTCTCGAATGAAATTTCTGTATTGTGCATACAAGAGGTGAATTCAAGAAAGAGTTAGTTACTTATTCACAATTTTTCATTGTTACTTGATTGAAATTTCTGTAATATGTATCCAAGAGGTGAGTTCAAGAAACAGTTGGTTACTTACTTCCAATTTTTTTCATAGTTTCTTAAATGAAATGTCTTTATTGTGCATCCAAGAGGTGAATTCACGAAGGATTTTGTTACTTACTTACAGTTTTTCATAATTCCTTGAATAAAATTTCTATATTGTGTATTCAAGAGTTGAATTCAAGAAAGAGTTTGTTACTTACTTACAATTTTTTCATAATTTCTCGAATGAAATGTCTGTATTGTTGTGTATCCAAGAGACGAATCCAAGAACGAGTTTGTTACTTAATTACAATTTTTCGTAATTTCTTGAATGAAATTTATGTTTTTTGCATCCAAGAAGTGAATTCAAGAAAGAGTTTGTGACTTACTTATAATTTTCATAATTTCTCGAATGAAATTTCTGTATCGTGCATACAAGAGGTGAATTCAAGAAAGAGTTAGTTGCTTACTTACAAGGTGAATTCAAACTCTCACTTACAATTTTTTCATAATTTTTCGGATTAAATGTGTGTATTGTGTATCCAAGAGGCGAATTAAAGAACGAGTTTGTTACTTACTTACAATTTTTCATAATTTCTCGATTGTAATTTTCGTATTGCGTATCCAAGAGGTGAATTCAAGAAAGAGTGGGTTACTTACTTACAATGTTTAATAATTTCTCGACTGAAATGTCTATATTGGGCATACAAAACGTGTATTTAAGAAAGATTTTGTTACTTACTTACAGTTTTGTCATTATTTCTTGAATAAAATTCCTATATTGTGTATTCAAGAGGTGAATTCAAGAAAGTGTTTGTTACTCACTTACAATTTTTCATAATTTCTCTAATTAAATGTCTTTATTGTGTATCCAAGAGGCGAATTCAAGAACGAGCTTTTTACTTACTTACTTAAAATTTTTTTCATAATTTCCCGAATGAAATTTCTGTATTGTACATCCAAGGGGTGAATTCTGGAAAGAGTTTGTTGCTTACTTACAATTTTTTCATAGTTTCTTGATTGAAATTTCTTTATTGTGTATCCAAGAATTTTTCATAGTTTCTTGATTGAAATTTCTGTATTTTGTATCGACGAGGTGAATTCAAGAAACAGTTGGTAACTTACTCACAATTTTTTCGTAATATCTCGAAAGAAATTTCTGTATTGTGCATACAAGAGGTGAATTCACGAGAGATTTTGTTACTTACTTACAGTTTGTTCATAATTAATTGAATAAAATTTCTATATTGTGTATTCAAGAGATGAATACAAGAAAGAGTTTTTTACTTACTTACAATTTTTTCATAATTTCTGGGATGAAATGTGTGTATTGTGTGTCCAAGAGGCGAATTCAAGAAAGAGTTTGTTACTTATTTACAATTTTTCATAATTTATCGAATGAAATTTCTGTATTGTGCATACAAGAGGTGAATTCAAAGAAAGAGTTTGTTGCATACTTACAATTTTTCATAGTTTCTTGATTGTAATTTTTGTATTGCGTATCCAAGAGGTGAATTCAAGAAAGAGTGTGTTGCTTACTTGCAATTTTTCATAGTTTCTCGACTGACATTTCTGTATGGTGCATACAAGAGGCGAATTCACGAAAGAGTTTGGTACTTACTTACAGTTTTTCATAATTCCTTGAATAAAATTCCTATATTGTGCATTCAAGAGGTGAATTCAAAAAAGCGTTTGTCACTCACTTACAATTTTTTCATAATTTCTCGAATGAGATTTCTGTATTGTGTATCCAAGAGCCAAATTCAAAAACGAGTTTTTTACTTACTTACTTAAATTTTTTTCATAATTTCTCGAATGAAATTTCTGTATTGTGCATCCAAAGGGTGAATTCAGGAAAGTGTTTGTTACTTACTTACAATTTTTTCATATTTTCTTGATTGAAATTTCTGTACTGTGTATCCAAGAGGTGAATTCAAGAAACAGTTAGTTACTTACTTACAATTTTCCGTAATTTCTTCAATAAAATTTATGTATTGTGTATCCAAGAGGTTAATTCAAGAACGAGTTTACTACTGACTTACAATTTTTCATAATTTTTTGAATGAAATTTATGTATTTTTTATCCAAGAGGCGAATTCAAGAAAGAGTTTGTTACTTACTTACAATTTTTTCATAATTTTTTGATTGAAATTTTTGCATTGTGTATCCAAGAGGTGAATTCAAGAAACAGATGGTTACTTACTTACAATTTTTTTCATAATATCTTGAAGGAAATTTCTGTATTGTATATCCAAGAGGCGAATTCAAAAAAGAGTTTGATACTTACTTATAATTTTTCATAATTTCTTGAATGAAATGTCTTTATTGTGTGTTCAGGAGGCGAATTCAAGAAACAGTTTGATACTTACTCACATTTTTCATTATTTCTCGAATGAAATTTCTGTATTTTGCATACAAGAGGTTAGTTCAAAAAAGAATTTGTTACATACAATTTTTTCATAGTTTCTTGATTGAAATTTCTGTATTGTGTATCCAAGAGGTGAATTCAAGAAACAGTTGGTTACTTACTTACAATTTTTTCATAATTTCTCGAATGAAATGTCCTTATTGTGCATACAAGAGGTGAATTCACGAAAGAGTTTGTCACTTACTTACAGTTTTTCATAAATCCTTGAATAATATTTCTATACAATTTTTTCATAATTTCTCGAATGAAATGTCTGTATTGTTGTGTATCCAAGAGACGAATCCAAGAACGAGTTTGTTACTTACTTACATTTTTTCGTAATTTCTTGAATGAAATTTCTGTATTGTGCATCCAAGAGGTGAATTCAAGAAAGAGTTTGTTACTTACTTAAAATTTCTAATAATTTCTCGAATGAAATGTCTTTATTGTGCATACAAGAGGTGAATTCAAGAAAGAGTTTGTTGCTTACTTACAATTTTTCATAGTTTCTTGATTGAAATTTCTGTATTGTGTATCGGAGAGGTGAATTCAAGAAACAGTTGATTACTTACTAACAATTGTTTCGTAATTTCTCGAATGAAATTTCTGTATTGTGCATACAAGAGGTGAATTCACAAAAGAGTTTGTTACTTACTTACAGTTTGTTCATAATTCCTTGAATAAAATTTCTATATTGTGTATTCAAGAGGTGAATTCAAGAAAGAGTTTGTTACTTACTTACAATTTTTCACAATTTCTCGAATAAAATGTCTGTATTCTGTATCCAAGAGGCGAATTAAAGAACGAGTTTGTTACTTATTTACAATTTTTCATAATTTCTCGAGTGTAATTTTTGTATTGCGTATCCAAGAGGTGAATTCAAGAAAGAGTGTGTTGCTTACTTGCAATTTTTCATAGTTTCTCGAATCAAATGTCTTTATTGTGCATACAAAAGGTGAATTCAAGAAAGAGTTTGTAGCTTACTTACAGTTTTTTCATAATTCCTTGAATAAAATTCCTATATTGTGTATTCAAGAGGTGAATTCAAGAAAGTGTTTGTTACTTACTTACAATTTTTCATAATCTCTCGAATGAAATGTCTGTATTGTGTATCCAAGAGGCGAATTCAGGAACGAGTTTGTTACTTACTAACCTTTTTTTCATAATTTCTCGAATGAAATTTCTGTATTGTGCATCCAAGAGGTGAATGCAGGAAAGAGTTTGTTACTTACTTACAATTTTTTCATAGTTTCTTGATTGAAATTTCTGTGTTGTTTATCCAAGAGGTGAATTCAAGAAACAGTTAGTTACTTACTTACAATTTTTCGTTATTTCCTTTAATAAAATTTCTATATTGTGTATCCAAGAAGTGAACTCAAGAAAGAGTATATTTCTTTCTTATATTTTTTTATACTTTTTTGAATAAAATTTCTGTATTTTGTATCCATGAGGCGAATTCAAGAAAGAGTTTGTTACTTACTTACAATTTTTTCATAATTTTTTGATTGAAATTTTTTTACTGTGTATCCAAGAGGTGAATTCAAGAAACAGATGGTTTCTTACTTACAATTTTTTTCATAATATATTGAAGGAAATTTCTTTATTGTGTATCCAAGAGGCGAATTCAAAAAAGAGTTTGATACTTACTTATAATTTTTCATAATTTCTTGAATGAAATTTTTGTATTGTGTATCAATGAGGTGAGTTCAAAAAAGTGTTTGTTACTTACTTACAATTTTTTCATAATTTCTTGAAAGAAATATCTGTATTATATATCTAAGAGTTGAATTCAAGAAAGAGTTTGTTACTTACTTACAATTTTTTCATAATTTTTTTATTAAAATTTCTGTATTGTGTATCCATGAGGTGAATTCAAGAAAGAGTTTGTTACTTATTTACAATTTTTTCATAATTTCTTGAATGAAATTTCGGTATTGTGCATCCAAAAGGTGAGTTCAAGAAGGAATTTCTGTATTGTATTGTATTGTATATCCAAGAGGTGAATTATGGAAAAAGTTTGTTAGTTACTAACAATTTTTCATAATTTTATGAATAAAATTTCTGTATTGTGCATACATGATGCGAATTCAAGAAAGAGTTTGTTACTGACTTATAAATTTTTTTCGTAATTTCTTGAATGAATAGAACTATTCTAAAAAATAAAGACGGGTTAAGCTTAAAGATATTTATTGCTTAAACATATTGAAAAAGATTTTTTGAAAAAACACATATTTACATAAAAATAATACTTAAAGATCACTGTCAAACATCCAAAAACGAGGATCCCATGGTATAGAATACTTTTTATCGTGTCTTATGCACTTATCACGATCAGGTATGTCCCTAGGTAACCATTGCGCGAAGAACCTAACCTCCTCTTCAGGACGGTGATAAGCTCCTTCAAATTTAGGACACTTGAATTCTTCTAAATTGAAAAGTGGAATCCTAGGGTCACAGTTTCAAATTGAAACTTTATCTGTAGGTACGTTACCTTTTAATTATAGTGCTTCAACCCCAAAAAAGCTTTAAATTTCATTGACATCTTCCTGAACATTTCTCAGTTCTTGACTACTTTTATTATGTGGTTTAATCACTCCATTGTAGAATCCCAGTATATTTATGCGGTGTAATGTAGTACTCCATAAGCTTTTATCATACTCAAACTTATTATAGTTCACTATCCAATGATAACAGTCAATTTCTTCGAGTTCAATAGACAATAATAAAAATGCACATTCAAATATAACACCACAAGATGATTGTTTCGAACCAATAAATTCTGTGTCATATAATCCTATCATTCTGGAAACTATTATTGTAATATTTAAGCAGAGAAGTACTTCATCAAACTTTTATATCTTTGCTCAAGGTTATAAAGACTTATACTACGGGAAGGAGTCCTAAAACCATCTGAATTCATTGTATGGAGGAGTCATAAAACCCGTAGAATTCATTGTGGGAAGGAATAATAAAACTCTCGGTGTCTATTGCATGCAAATGAAACATGGAAATTGTTACGTAACTTAGCTTGTAAAATATTATATGTTTCTTAATATCATACATCTCCAACTTTTTAACAGATATTCTAAGGGTTTGAGGTACTAGCGTACTCTAAAAATAATGGAAATATAACAAAGTAATGTATAGTTTATTTTTAATGAAGTAATGACATGTAGAATATTAATATAAAAATATGTTTTATACCTTATTATACATTTTTAACACTGTTGAACAACTTTAGACATTCTGAATCTGCAACATAAAATAATTCGTCGTGTTTTCTCTTGATAGTGCCCTCTGTAGAGATATCCTTCTTGTCTTTGTCTCTTCCTTATATCTTTCTTTTGTGCTATACCGAACCTCCTTTTGTGATAGCTTCCTTGTGCACCTGATCTTCCTTGTTATAGAGAGGATGTCTATCGTTTGTATTGTTTCTTGTGATACTGGTCACTCTCTTCCACTGCAGAAACTGATGAGCTAACCATTTTTCTCACTATTTCATCAAAGGTTCTTCTTCTCATTTCACGCAGATTATCCTCTTCGATTTCATTTCCCATGATTTCTAAATTTGCTGCATTACTCTCATACGAATTAATGAAGTTATGATATTGGCCATTACAAATAGCACATTCACAATAAAAAGAGATTTCTAACTCTACACTTTGATCCATGTTATAATCAACAATGTTGTTGTTTGATGTAATTTTAGTTCTCAAATGGTACAGC
Organism: Artemia sp. Qi Xiang Cuo; assembly: GCF_049724085.1. Lineage (NCBI taxonomy): Eukaryota > Metazoa > Arthropoda > Branchiopoda > Anostraca > Artemiidae > Artemia > Artemia sp. Qi Xiang Cuo. Next base: position 55,995,894 of record NC_142803.1, read on the forward strand.
CGTGTGGTGTCGATAATCGGCCACAGAGTACCACAGGGAAAACCGCGTCGTGTCTATCAGGAAGCAAAGCGTATAATTGGTAAAGATACAAGCATATTTCATGGCATATTGAGAAAAAGTTGGATGGAGTGGTTTAACCTTAAAGGCAATGTTACTTTTCTGAGGATACTTAGAAGCCAAGTCATCGATCCATTGGCATACTCAATTCAAACATCACATTAACCCATTCGAATATTAGATTTCATTTTCAATGTCCACGGTGCTTTAACAGTAAACAAAAAGTCGGTGTGGGAGGATCTTACCCCAACTGAAGCCCCGAATCTTACTATGAAGTGGTACTAGAAAGTTTATATTAAACTAAAACCATTGACAAAGCGAAAAAAATTACAAAAATCAAAGTTCATTGCCCTCGCTATCCAATTACCCTATTTGTGTGGGAGGGTCCTTATTAAGGACAAAACAAAATCCTCAACAGCTCTTAAATCTAAGGGAATCCAAACTCTTGAAAAGGGTTCAAAATTCTCTTTTCCACCTAAACAAGTTCCTGTGGTAGATATAGTTTCTTCCTTAGAATATTCTTTGCATAAACACCACACATTCATTTTTAACCCAGATGAAGTGAGGTCTTGTTTTATTAATACACTTTACGACAGCCAAAAAAGTTACGTCTCATACTAATTTGATGCCAAAATTGTGCATATGTAATTTGGTAGATTTAGTGGAAAAACTTAAAATGCAAGCATTTCAGAAAATACAACCTTAAGTAGTTTTGACACACTTTCTATGTACACAAATATTGATGTAGCAATATCTGAGCAGTAATTAAAAAATAAAATAGAAGATATTTCCACCAGCTAATTTGAAAAAATGTCCTTCTGAACTCGTCTGAAGTTCAAACATGCAAGGTATACCCTTAAGGCCAATTGTAGCATGTACGAAAGCCCCATGCTTCAAATATTGGAAAGTGGTTATGTACAGTGTTGTAACCCTTGGTCCCAGTTTGTTCAGATAAATTTCCTTCCCAGATTCTTTTCTTTTGCCCCCTTAATTCTTTTCCTTCCCCTAGTAATAATTATTAATTATCCTTTAATTTTGGTGGTGCCATTTTCTGTCCTCCTAATTGCTTAGTTGGTTACGTAGACCACGAGGTTAAGTGCGTAGTTGGGGATGCTTGACCAGTAGTTTAGTAAGCTCTCGGATTGGCTGGAAAAATTCATTACCACCCCATTACCCCGTCGCAGACACGTGGCTGGCGGAGCGGGCTGGGGAAAATTGTCCTTTTTTGAGTTAGTTCCTTTTTGTAGCGTGTCTTGATTAAAGATTTTTTATACTATATAATCTTTGACTTTTTAGCCTAGGTCGAGTCTAAAGAGATAGTTAGAAATATTACCGGAAACCCTTGGCCTTAAAAGTGGCCCCTGGGACCATTCGATCACGCTAGAGTACCCTAAGGCAGGGTATATTGTAAATAAGGCACAGACGCGTACCCGATAGAAATTGGAACCGTTGGTTTAAGCGCGGGAATACCAGTAACCTTTGGGCCGACAAGGGGTTCTCCCCCTCGAGTAATTGGCAAAGCAACCTTTTCCCGCCATTTTTGCACCAATAAGTGGTGACCCCCGCAGATTACCTCCCAATAAGTTGTGTCAGCGGTATAGGTCAATCCAATAAGTGCTGGTAGCAAGAAAAGGAGCAATCAACAGAACTGATAGCAAAAGAATTTTGTGTTTTCGAAGAGACGGGTTAATTTGGCCTAGAAAGTAGCCTATTGTGGTAATATATAAAAAGACAAAAATACACAATCAATTAATAGAATTATGAAGGTCTATAATGGGTTGTGTGCCTTGTTAGACAAATATAAAAAAGAATAACGTGAAATTAATTAGTTGAGTTTGCAGTGGGGGATAAAAATCTCCGTATTTAAAAATATTACAGGTTTTAAGGATAGATAAGAAAACGTTGAAAGTTGTGTTATTATTTGAGGGAATTGGCGGACTTAGATATTATCTTCAGTGACGAAGGTTATAAGAGTATTGAGGACGGCAAATTAGGAGAATTTGTCAATTTGTGCGCACATTGGACAAGGAAGATGGGAGGCACCTGTCCTATTGAGTAATCTGCCCAGGAGAAGATTATATTTGGAATACGAGTATCCAGAGAGGATACGTAATTTGTTTTACAGGGTAGTTCCCCTGTTTCAGTTTAGTCCAGTTAATTCACTAGTGGAATATTTGAGCAGTTTTTCGGTTTATTTTCTCGTCCATCCCCTGTTAATTCGTTTTTCGGAGATATATTTTACTCGCGTAAAACTGCTTTTTGTGAAAGAAGTCGTTATTCCCTAATGAAGTCTAGACATTCCGGTTATTTTAAAAATTGTTGAACTTGTCAAAATTGACTAATTGAATAAGAGATAATATAATCAGAGAGATGTATACGCGGTAAAATGAGGGGGTACGAAATAAACAAGGAAGAAATAATATGTGAAAAAACAAGACGAACTCATCCCTCAGAGGCTGTGCCAAATGATAGGGAGTTGCTGGATAGAGATAGTACAGATATGGAACAAATGAATTCAGAAAACGAATTAAGAAGAAATAATGACACATGGAATTTTAAAATAATGTCGGACAGAGATAAGATTAACTCAAGACCGAGAAGGGCGAGTCGAGCCCATAGAAAAAGTAGGAAAATAGAAAGAAAGGCAAATATGGAGGCCTCTGAGAGAGAGCACCAAGAATATAAAATTTCTGTATTGTGCATCCAAGGGGTGAATTCTGGAAAGAGTTTGTTACTTACTTACAATTTTTTCATAGTTTCTTGATTGAAATTGCTGTATTGTGTATCCAAGAATTTTTCATAGTTTCTTGATTGAAATTTCTGTGTTTTGTATCGAAGAGGTGAATTCAAGAAACAGTTGGTAACTTACTCACAATTTTTTCATAATATCTCGAATGAAATTTCTGTAGTGTGCATACAAGAGGTGAATTCACAAAAGAGTTTGTTACTTACTTACAGTTTTTTCACAAATCCTTGAATTAAATTTCTGTATTGTGTATTCAAAAAGTGAACTCAAGAAAGAGTTTGTTACTTACTTACAATTTTTCATGATTTCTTGAATGAAATTTCTGCATTGTGAATCCAAGAGGTGAATTCAAGAAAGAGTTTGTTACTTACTTACAATTTTTCATAATTTCTCGAATGAAATTTCTGTAATGTGCATCCATGAGATGAATTCAAGAAAGAGTTTGTTACTTAATTACAATTTTTCATAGTTTCTTGATTGTAATTTTTGTATTGCGTATCCAAGAGGTGCATTCAAGAAAGAGTTTGTTGCTTACTTGCAATTTTTCATAGCTTCTCGAATGAAATGTCTTTATTGTGCATACAAGAGGTGAATTCAAGAAAGATTTTGTTACTTACTTACAGTTTTTCATAATTCCTTGAATAAAATTCCTATATTCTGTATTCAAGAGGTGAATTCTAGAAAACGTTTGTTACTCACTTACGATTTTTTATAATTTCTCGAATGAAATGTCTGAATTGTGTATCCAAGAGCCGAATTCAAGGACGAGTTTATTATTTACTTAAAATTTGTCCATAATTTCTCGAATGAAATTTCTGTATTGTGCATCCAAAGGGTGAATGCAGGAAAGAGTTTGTTACTTACTTACAATTTTTTCATAGTTTCTTGATTGAAAATTTCTGTATTGTATGTTCAAGAGGTGAATTCAGGAAACAGTTGGTTACTCACTTACAATTTTTCCGTTATTTCTTCAATAAAATTTCTATACTGTGTATTCAAGAAATGAACTAAAGAAAGAGTTTGATACTTACTTACAATTTTTCATAATTTTATGAATATAATTTCTGTATTGTGTATCCATGAGGCGAATGCAAGAAAGAGTTTGTTACTTACTTACAATTTTTTCATAATTTCTTGATTGAAATTTTTGTATTTTGTATCCAAGAGGTGAATTCAAGAAACAGATGGTTACTTACTTACAATGTTTTTCATAATATCATGAAGGAAATTTATGTATTGTGTATCCAAGAGACGAATTCAAAAAAGAGTTTGATACTTACTTATAATTTTTCATAATTTCTTGAATGAAATGTCTTTATTGTGTATACAGGAGGTGAATTCAAGAAACAGTTGATTACTTACTCACAATTGTTTCGTAATTTCTCGAATGAAATTTCTGTATTGTGCATACAAGAGGTGAATTCACAAGAGAGTTTGTTACTTACTTACAGTTTGTTCATAAGTTCTTGTCTGAAGTATCCATATATAGTATTCAAGCGGTGAATTCTACAAACATTTGGTTACTTACTTACAATTTTTTCATAATTTCTCGAATGAAATGTGTGTATTGTGTATCCAAGAGGCGAATTAAAGAACGAGTTTGTTACTTATTTACAATTTTTCATAATTTCTCGATTGTAATTTCTGTATTGTGCATCCAAGATGTGAATCAAAGATAGAGTGTGTTACTTACTTACAATGTTTAATAGTTTCTTAACTGAAATGTATTTACTGTGCATTCAAGACGTATACTCAAGAAAGAATTTGTTATTTAATTACAAACTTTTAATTATTACTTGACTAAAATTTCTATATTGAGTATTCAAGCGGTGAATTCTAGAAAGCTTTTGACACTTACTTACAATTTTTCATAATTTCTCGAATGAAATGTCTGTATTGTGTATCCAAGAAGCGAATTCAAGGACGAGTTTATTATTTACTTACAATTTTTTTTCATAATTTCTCGAATAAAACTTTTGTATTCTGCACACAAGGGGTGAATGCAGCAAACAGTTTGTTACTTACTTACAATTATTTCATAGTTTCTTGATTGAAATTTCTGTGATGTGTGTTCTAGAGGTTAATTCAGGAAATATTTGGCTGCTTACTTACAATTTTCGTTATTTCTTGAATGAAATTTCTGTATTGTGTATCCAAGAGGTGAATTCAAGAAAGAGTTTGATACTTACTTACAATTTTTCATAATTTTTTGAATGAAATTTCTGTATTTTTTATCCATGAGGCGAATTCAAGAAAGAGTTTGTTACTTACTTACAATTTTTCATAATTTCTTGATTGAAATTTTTGTACTGTGTATCCAAGAAGTGACTTCAAGAAACAGATGTTTGCTTACTTACAAATTTTTTCATAATTTCTTGAAGGAAATTTTTTTATTGTGTATCCAAGAGGCGAATTCAAAAAAGAGTTTGATACTTACATACAATTTTTCATAATTTCTTGAATGAAATTTTTGTATTGTGTATCAATGAGGTGAGTTCAAGAAAGTGTTTGTTACTTACTTACAATTTTTTCATAATTTATTGAAAGAAATTTCTGTATTATATATCTAAGAGTTGAATTCAAGAAAGAGTTTGTTACTTACTTACAATTTTTTCATAATTTTTTTAATAAAATTTCTGTATTGTGTATCATGAGGTGAATTCAAGAAAGAGTTTGTTACTTACTTACAATTTTTTCACAATTTCTCGAATAAAATTTCTGTATTGTGCATCCAAAAGGTGAGTTCAAGAAGGAATTTCTGTATTGTATTGTATTGTATATCCAAGAGGTGAATTATGGAAAAAGTTTGTTAGTTACTAACAATTTTTCATAATTTTATGAATAAAATTTCTGTATTGTGCATAAATGATGTGAATTCAAGAAGCAGTTTGTTACTTACATTTTTTTCATAATATCTTGACTGAATAGAACTATTCAAAAAAATAAAGACGGGTTAAGCTTAAAAATATTTATTTCTTAAACATATTGAAAAAGATTTTTTGAAAAAAACACATATTTACATAAAACTAATATTTAAAGATCACCGCTAAACATACACAAACGAGGATCCCATGATATAGAATACTTTTTACCGTGTCTTATGCACTTATCACGATCAGGTATGTCCCTAGGTAACCATTGCGCGAAGAACCTGACCTCCTCTTTAGGACGGTGATAAGCTCCTTCAAATTTAGGACACTTGAAGTCTTCTAAACTGAAAAGTGGAATCCTAGGGTCACAGTTTCGAATTAAAACTTTATCTGTAGGTAGGTTACCCATTAATTATAGTGCTTCGACCCCAAAAAAGCTTTAAATTTCATTGACTTCTTCCTGAACATTTTTCAGTTCTTGACCACTTTTATTATGTGATTTAATCACTTCATTGTAGAATCCCAGTCTGTTTAAGTACCGCAAAGAAGTACTCCATAAACCTTTATCATTCCGAAGAATATTAAAGTTCACTATCCAATGATAACAGTCAATTTCTTCGAGTTCCATAGATAATTATGAAAATACACATTCAAATATAACTCCACAAGATGATTGTTTCAAACCAATATATTCTGTGTCATATAGTCCTATCATTTTGGAAGCTATTAGTGTAATATTTGAGAAGAGAAGTACTTCATCAAACTTTTATACCTTTGCTCAAGGTTAGAAAGACTTATACTACGGGAAGGAGTCCTAAGACCATCTGAATTCATTGTATGGAGGAGTCATAAAACCCGTAGAATTCACTGTGGGAAGGAGTCCTACAACTCTCGGTGTCTATTGCATACAAACGATACATGGAAATTGTTACGTAACTTAGCTTGTAAAATATTACATGTTTGTTAATATCATACATCTCCAACTTTTTAACAGATATTCTAAGGGTTTGAGGTACTAGCGTACTCTAAAAATAATGGAAATATAACAAAGTAATGTATAGTTTATTTTTAATGAAGTAATGACATGTAGAATATTAATATAAAAATATGTTTTATACCTTATTATACATTTTTAACACTGTTGAACAACTTTAGACATTCTGAATCTGCAACATAAAATAATTTGTCGTGTTTTCTCTTGATAGTGCTCTCTGTAGAGATATCCTTCTTGTCTTTGTATCTTCTTTATATATTTCTTTTCTGCTATATCGAACCTCCTTTTGTGATAGCTTCTTTGTGCACCTGATCTTCCTTGTAATAGAGAGGATGTCCATTGTTTGTATTGTTTCTTGTGATACTGGTCACTCTCTTGCACTGCAGAAACTGATGAGCTAACCATTTTTCTCACCATTTCATACAAGGTTCTTCTTCTCATTTCACGCAGATTATCCTCTTCGATTTCATTTCCCATGATTTCTAAATTTGCTGCATTACTCTCGTACGAATTACTGAAGTTATGATAGTGGCCATTACAAATAGCACATTCACAATAAAAAGATATTTCTAACTCTATACTTTGATCCATGTTATAATCAACTATGTTGTTGTTTGATGTAACTTTAGTTCTCAAATGGTACAGCCGTGTTGAGTCGATGATCGGCCACAGAGTACCACAGGGAAAACCGCGTCATGTCTATGAGGAAGCATAGAGTAAGATTGTTAAAGCCGCAAGCATATTTCATGGCATTTTGAGAAAAAGTTGGAGAGAGGAGGATAACCTAAAAGGCAATGGTACTTTTCCAAGGATAGCTAAAAGCCAATTCAACAATCCATTACTATACTCAATTCAAACATCACATTAAGCCATTCAAACAACAGATTTTATTTTAACTGCCCTCGGTGCTTTAACAGTAAACAATAAGTCGGTGTGGGAGGATCTTACTCCAACTCAACCCCCGAATCTTACTATGAAGTGGTACTAGAAAGTTTATATTAAACTAAAACCATTGACAAAGCGAAACAAATTACAAAAATCAAAGTTCATTGCCCTCGCTATCCAATTACCCTATTTGTGTGGGAGGGTCTTTATTAAGGACAAAAAAAAATCCTCAAGAGCTCTTAAATCTAAGGAAATCCAAACTCTTGAAAAGGGTTCAAAATTCTCTTTTCCACTTAAACAAGTTCCTGTGGTAGATATAGTTTCTTCCTTAGAATATTCTTTGCATAAACACCACACATTCATTTTTAACCCAGATGAAGTGAGGTCTTGTTTTATTAATACACTTTACGACAGTCAAAAAGTTACGTCTCATACTAATTTGATGCCAAAATTGTGCATATGTAATTTGGTAGATTTAGTGGAAAAACTTAAAATGCAAGCATTTCAGAAAATACAATAGTAAGTAGTTTTGACATAGTTTCTATGTACACAAATATTGATGTACCAATATCTGAGCAGTTATTAAAAAATAAAATAGAAAATATTTCCACCAGCTAATTTGAAAAAATGTCCTTCTGAACTCGTCTGAAGTTCAAACATGCAAGGTATACCCTTAAGGCCAATTGTAGCATGTACGAAAGCCCCATGCTTCAAATATTGGAAAGTGGTTATGTACAGTGTTGTAACCCTTGGTCCCAGTTTGTTCAGATAAATTTCCTTCCCAGATTCTTTTCTTTTGGCCCCTTAATTATTTTCTTTCCCCTAGTAATAATTATGAATTTTCCTTTAATTGTTGTGGCGCCATTTTCTGTCCTCCTAATTGCGTAGTTGGTTACATAGACCACGAGGTTAAGTGCGCAGTTGGGGATGCTTGACCAGTAGTTTAGTAAGCTTTCGGATTGGCTGGAAAAATTCATTACCACCCCATCACCCCGTCGCAGACACGCGGCTGGCGGAGCGGGCTGGGGAAAATTGTCCTTTTTTGAGTTAGTTCCTTTTTGTAGCGTGTCTTGATTAAAGATTTTTTATACTATATAATCTTTGACTTTTTAGCCTAGGTCGAGTCTAAAGAGATAGTTAGAAATATTACCGGTAACCCTTGGCCTTAAAAGTGGCCCCTGGGACCATTCGATCACGCTAGAGTACCCTAAGGCAGGGTATATTGTAAATAAGGCACAGACGCGTACCCGATAGAAATTGGAACCGTTGGTTTAAGCGCGGGAATCCCACTAATCTTTGAGCTGAAAAGGGGTTCTCCCCCTCGAGTAATTGGCAAAGCAACCTTTTCCCGCCATTTTTGCACCAATAAGTGGTGACCCCCGCAGATTACCTCCCAATAAGTTGTGTCAGCGGTATAAATCAATCCAATAAGTGGTGGCAGCAATAAAAGGAGCTATCAACAGCACTGATAGTAAAAGAATTTAGCGTTTTCGAAGAGACGGGTTAATTTGGCCTAGAAAGTAGCCTAGTGTGGTAATATATAAAAAGACAGAAATACAGAATCAATTAATAGAATTATGAAGGTCTATAATGGGATGTGTGCCTTTTTAGACAAATATAAAAAAGAATAACGTGAAATTAATGAGTTGAGTTTACAGTGGGAGAATCTCCGTATTTAAAAGTATTAAAGGGTTTAAGGATAGATAAGAAAACGTTGAAAGTTGGGTTATTATTTGAGTGAATTGGCGGACTTAGATATAATCTTCACTGACGACGGTTATAAGAGTATTGAGGACGGCAAATTAGGAGAATTTGTCATTTTGTGCGCACATTGGACAAGGAAGGTGGGAGGCACCTGTCCTATTGAGTAATCTGCCCAGGAGGAGATTATATTTGGAATACGCGTATCCAGGGAGGATACGTAATTTGTTTTACAGGGTAGTTCCCCTGTTTCAGTTTAGTCCAGTTAATTCACTAGTGGAATATTTGAGCAGTTTTTCGGTTTATTTTCTCGTCCAACCCCTGTTAGTTCGTTTTTCGGAGATATATTTCACTCGCGTAAAACTGCTTTTTGTGAAAGAAGTCGTTATTCCCTAATGAAGTCTAGACATTCCGGTTATTTTAAAAATTGTTGAACTTGTCAAGATTGGTTAATTGAATAAGAGATAATATAATCAGAGAGAAGTATACGCGGTAAAATGAGGGGGTAAAAAATAAACAAGGAAGAAATAATATGTGAAAAAACAAGAAGAACTCATCCCTCAGAGGCTGTGCCAAATGAAGGGGAGTTGCGGGATAGAGATAGTACAGATATGGAACAAATGAATTCAGAAAACAAATTAAGAAGAAATAATGACACATGGAATTTTAAAATAATGTCGGACACAGATAAGATTAACTCAAGACCGAGAAAGGCGCGTCAAACCCATAGAAAAAGTAGGAAAATAGAAAGAAAGGCAAATATGGAGGCCTCTAAGAGAGAGCAAGAATATAAGGAAAAAATGCAGGCTGAGAAAGATGAAATTAGAAAGAATAGAAAAAAGGACGAACGGGCTAGAGTAGCCTATAAAGAAAGAGACAATACGGATAGAGAACGAACAGATTCAGAAAATGAATTAAGAAGAAATAATGACAGACGTAATCAAAGTAGTCCGAGTAGAAGGAACAGTGTTGAACCGAGATCCAGCAGGAGCTCGCGAAAAAGCTCTCAAATAGATATGACACAACAAATATTAAATTTCATGAAGGAAGAAAGAATAGCTAGAGAAAAAAAAGTAAGAGGCTGATAGAATAGCGAGAGAAAAAAGGAAGATGCTGATAGAATAGCGAGAGAACGAAAGGAAGAGGCTGATAGAATAGCCCGAGAACGAAAAGGGGAGAATGATAAAATAGCTAGAGAGAAAGAAGAGAGAGATCACCTAGAGTTTAAAAGAAACATGGTAGGCCTAATAGAAGCCTGCTGGGGAATTCCAGAAAGTGAGATTTTATCACAACTAACCTCTAGGCTGTCAAATAGCCATAATAATTTGTCTAAGAATCAATCGCGAGAAAAAGAAAATTACCAGACATTAAACACTTTTACGGGAAAACATAATACTTTGTTGACTGCGGGGGAATGTGGACCGGTCCATAAAACAAATGGGGAGGCTGTGCCACCCTGTCAGAAAAACGAAATACTTAATACTCGTGTTCTAAATGTTGATAATCCACAGAAATGGGATGCAAAAGTAAAAAGACCACAAAATATTGAAAATGAGACGCGCGAGATTGATTTTTCGGGAAAATTTCCAGAAAATGGAAAACTTGAAAACACTTTTAATGAATATGAGACGCTAGCAAGTACAAGCCAAAATGAAACACAGATTGTACCAGAGAATAAGGAGACGAAATTTATTGTACGCACTTTTCCTTGTAGAATTTGAGAAATTTTAGTACAATGTGAAATACCAAATATCGGAGTTCAGTTCCCATTTGATAACGGAATATTTGTTTATGCGGTAAAAGTAAAGAAAACTAAAAGACAGAAAAAAGATGCAAGACGGAACTACAATAAAGAAATGCAGTCAAAGATAGTGGACACTGGAGTCCAATTCAGATTTCATGACGATTTAATAATGGCTACTTCAAAATAAGACGAAACAGAAAAAGAACACAAATATTAAACGGAGCTACAATGGATTAATCCAGTCAAAGGTGGTGGAGACTGAAGTCCAAATCTGATTCAGCGATTATTTATTATTATGTACGACTGACAAAATTGAGAAAAGTAGAGATGAAAAGAGAAGTGTACAAAAGAGACAAAATTTTGAGATTCAGCCTGCAGTGGCGAAAAATAAAAAACTGTTGGATGGGCTGTACCTTGGTAACATAAATAATAGGGAGGCAAAGTGGTCCAAGAGCCCCTGGGAAAACTACGAAATTACAATAAGACGAAGAAACTTAGGAGGGAGGAGAAAACCCATGACATATTAAGAGAAACTACAGATAATCATGACAGAGAATTGACTTGTCAACAACGGGTTACGGAAAGATTGAAAGGTACTGAATTTTGGGTTGGATCGAAGAAATTTGGGAAGGAATCTGATATTGGTCTGATCAACTCAAAAGATGGTTTGTTTCTTTATGAGGGGGAGGAATCCCTTGGGGAAGATCCCCTGCGGGAAGACGTGAAAGATTGCCCTTTTCCTCAATGCACAAGTGGCGGACAAGTTGTGATCCCTTTACTGAAGCCTTGTCTTTCCAGTCTTCAATATTATCTTCATCCCTCATCGCCGAGTATTATTCATTCAATTATTTTAGGGGACAAGACCAAGAAAAAAGCGATTCAAGGTTCGCTCAGATTTTTACTTCATTTTCCTGAACCCCTATCGTTTTCACAGGCCTGTGTATTTTTGGCCTTGGACTATTTCAAATTATGCCAAGGGAAATTTACTTTTTTATTGAGATGTGGGGTTGCTCCAACAGATGGAAATTAAGAGGCTAGTGCAGCCAAAATTTTTCATGATGGCTGGCATCATCGAAAGTGCCAGGAACTGATTCTTTGCTTCTCTCAAATGTAAATTCTTGAGAGCGAGAAAATTTTTGTTTTTGATTGTGCTACGCACAATGAATTTCTACGAATCTTGGAGACTTCAAATTTCAAAACCTAATGCAGATGCTATACGATCTAGACCATTGTGGTTCTACGATAGAGACGTGGGGATGACGACGAATCCTGAGCCAAGCGGTGGAAGTACAGGCATTGGTGGAAGAAAGCAGAGAAGATACAAGTTTGATGATTTTGAGTTTAATGTTATTTATTTATTTTCTGAGTTTCCAACCAATCCACCGGAGTAGCGGCCATTTATCTTAGGAGGGAGGTGTTGGAACCCTTGGTCCTAGTTTGTTCAGATAAATGTCCTTCCCAGATTCTTTTCTTTTGGCCCCTTAATTATTTTCCTTCCCCTAGTAATAATTATTAATTTTCCTTTAATTTTGGTGGCGCTATTTTCTGTCCTCCTAATTGCGTAGTTGGTTACATAGACCACGAGGTTAAGTGCGCAGTTGGGGATGTTTGACTAGTAGTTTAGTAAGCTCTCGGATTGGCTGGAAAAATTCATTACCACCCCATCACCCCGTCGCAGACACGCGGCTGGCGGAGCAGGCTGGGGAAAATTATCCTTTTTGGAGTTAGTTCCTTTTTGTAGCGTGTCTTGATTACAGTAAGATTTTTTGTACTATATAATCTTTGACTTTTCAGCCTAGGTCGAGTCTAAAGAGATAGTTAGAAATATTACCGGTAACCCTTGGCCTTAAAAGTGGCCCCTGGGACCATTCGATTACGCTAGAGTACCCTAAAGCAGGGTATAGTGTAAATCGGGCACTGACGCGTACTCGATAGAAATCGGAACCGTTGGAGTAAGCGCGGGAATCCCACTAACCTTTGGGCCGACAAGGGGTTCTCCCCCTCGATTAAGTGGCACAGCAACCTTTTTGCGCCATTTTTGCACCAATATGTAATACGGTAGATTTAGTGGAAAAACTTAAAAATGCAAGCATTTCAAAAAATACAATAGTAAGTAGTTATGACACACTTTCTATGTACACAAATATTGATGTAGATAATCTGAGCAGTTATTAAAACATAAAATAGAAGATATTTCCACCAGCTAATTTGAAAAAATGTCCTTCTGAACTCGTCTGAAGTTCGCACATGCAAGGTATTCCCTTAAGGCCAATTGTAGCATTTACGAAAGCCCCATGCTTCAAATATTGGAAAGTGGTTAGGTACAGCCTTCAAACCTTTGCTTTATTCCCAAAAATCGTGCATATGTAATTCGGTAGATTTAGTGGAAAAACTCAAAATGCAATATTTCAGAAAATACAATAGTAAGTAGTTTTGAAATAGTTTCTATGTACACAAATATTGATGTAGCAATATCTGAGCAGTTATTAAAAAATAAAATAGAAAAATTTTCCCACAGCTAATTTGAGAAAATGTCCTTCTGAACTCGTCTGAAGTTCACACATTACTTAAGGGACAAAGAACAATTCAACGTTTCCTAAACGACTTTTCAAACTGTAACTATCTGCTTTTAAATTAGCCGATCAGAAAATGTGCTTTGAAAATAGATGTTTCAAAGTGTTTAAATTTTTATAGTGATGATAATTTCATTTTTAATATTGTTTTATTGCTGGATGATTGCATGAATAGCTGAAGTGCCTAAGGTTAGTAAATAGAAAAGCCATAATGAGGAAACATTTTAGGCCATGGAGTACTTTTAAAAGATATTATTCTAAATGATATATTTCATAGTGTTAAGCAAAAAAGTGTCAGAATTGGATGGTCAAAGCGTTCGCTTGTCTAAGTCCCGAAAGATGAGGTCTGATATAGTGTTCTGATATTTTTTTCTTACATATTTATAACTCTTAATGGAGCCTCTATATTGAAAATTGGGGGGTGTCCTAAAAAAAGTTCAAGGGAGGGACCCTTGGTGGTTGGGGAGAGGGGTCCCTTAGAGGTTGAGGTCCTTGATGTTTAGGGTCATTGGTGCTTACAATCCCTGATGGTTCATACCCATAATCGTCTCACTAGTTGATTTCTAAGGATTTCTAAGGATTATTGTGAATTTCTTTATTAAAATTCTTTTATTGGCATCTACATCTTTATTAGTATCAACTTTTTAGTATACTGGAATGCTAAAGCATATTTTCTATTGACAATACTGCTTAGACGATACTTATGTTTTATACAGAACACAGTCGAGAAGTAAAGATGTTCACGAGGTGGAATTTTGTCATAACATAAATTACGTAATATTCAATGCTGAAATTCCAGGTAGTCTGGTGATGTAACAAACGGCACTATTTCTAGCTCTCAGATTGGTCTAGAAAGAGTGTGTGGTCTTGTTCGTGTCGTATTGTAGCCCTCTGATTGGCTGTGATCTTGTTAGCTTCAAATGTCATTATAGGGCTCTACTACCTTCCTCCGTTCTTTTGCTATAATTGACAGCTGGAGAGCTCAGCATTTGTGAATCACCCGAACCTTTGACCCTTGTAGGATCTTTTCAACTTCCTTCTATCGATTCGCTTTGGCTTCCCTTACAAATATACTTCGACTTTTCGAAATAAAATATCATGCGGAATGGAAAAAAGAGCTTACTTTGAAAAAGTCAGCAAACTTGACGAAAAGCAGAAGGCATCTGAGACGCTCAATTTAAAAGAGTACAAGAAATTTTTTTTCTTATAAAGATTTATTCTATTCTTTGGAGAAATTTTTAGATGTTTTGAGCGATTTCTCAATTTGTTTATTTTTCAACTCTTTTTATTATGGCACGCAATGTGTACGCCATAACACTATATTTGTTGTATATTTGCGTTACACTATATTTGCAATGATTTTTTAACGGGATTGGAAAATTTGAGCACGATGCAGTTTGGGGGGGGGGGCGGTGGGCTTACCCTCTAACTGGTACAGCTTACGGAAAAATACCGTTTGTATGTTAATCATCGTTAGATTTTTAAACTATAAAAATGTGGAGTTCTCCAAAAAGCTTTTTCTTTTTGCTTATCGGCAAAACCTTTCGGCATTTTTTGGCACTTTCAGTCAGAGTCTTTCATTGGGTGACGATAACTATGGTGTATGTGTTTTTCTAATAAATTATCTCTTTCCCTCTCTCTAACGATGGTGCACAGAGGCAGTTAGGGCATTTGCCCCGGATGTGTTGGCTTTGGGGGGGGGGAAATTTTCCTGAATGTCCAAGCCAGCCAAGCTGCTTTTTCCAATGGGCATGTTAAGCAGGTTCTTGTTAATTCCCGAAAAAAGAGTGGCTTCTGGCTGCTAATCCCTGTGCCTAATACGATACTTCCACACTTTTCCTGGGAAATATATTACATATCCCCTTTTCTTCTTTAATAACTATTAATATTATTACCTAAGCTTTAATCCTTTCTTAGAAATATTAATTTAATGACATATATTTATAAAAGCCAGGTGAAATTTCTTTTTCGAAAATAGAAAAAAACATAAAAAAACGTGGATATTATAAACTTTAAAACCATTGTCACCAACTATTTTTCTCTCAAGGTCAAAATAAAACAAATAAAAAATAAAAAAAAATAGAAAAATACCATATACTTACAAATCATAATCAGTGGCTGTTCCTCTGTCTACATCGAAACATATAAAAAAAAATCTAAAATATACAAATAATAAAAACAAAAACTTCTAACTTACAAATCATAATCAGCGGTTATTGCTCTTTCAACGTCGAAAACCGGAACAGACGATGATTTTATGTCATTTACTCCCAATACAACCTTCAAAAGATCCATTCTAAAAAAGAAAAAAAACGGTTTTAACGACAAAATGAAAAAAGAATGTATCAGGTGTAAAGTCTTACCTTTATTTTCAATTTTTTCTAGAGGGCACTCTTCGCAAAGATTCCTGAGGAGGTGAAATTAACTCCTCCTCTTTGTGGGTAAGATGGTTCTTAGCCACTGAGCCCTTGGGGTTAGTTCTGAGCAGGGTTGCCAACTGGACATATTTTATGTCAAACGTGCCGGGACACAATGACATAAAGGGGCTAAAAGTAACACATTTAGAAATTTGTGACATAAAAGAACAAATAAACTTAAAACGAACTTAATTTAAAACTTAAATTATTTAAAACTATTTAAAACTATTATTTAAAACTTAAATTATTATTCCGTATATGAAAGGGGATGTCCCCTCCTCAACGCCTCGCTCTTTACGCTACATTTTTTTATCTTTTAAAAAAATAAAGTTGTGAGAAAGAGTCAAACTTTAGCGTAAAGAGCGAGGCGTTGAGGAGGGGACAGCCCCTTTCATATACGGAATAATTCATTTTAAATTTTAATGTCGCTCCTTACTTTCAGCTACAAAAACTTGTTTTTTTTTTATTTAATTTCTGATCGTTTTTTAGTTAATGCAGCTTTTATTTTGGCTCACCGTCATTGAATAAGTAAACAAAATTTGCACAAAAATTTACTCTTCTTTTGCTAAATGGCTGTCTCTAAATTTGGTTCTGACATAATTTACAAATTGACTTACGTAACAAACTTCTATATTCGTATATTTTTCTTCTGGCACAAAATACAAAGTTGCAGATTTTTGCAGATTTGAGCTTGAAACCTATGTAATAGGGTTTTCTGATACGATGAATCTGACGGTGTGATTTTTATTAAAGTTCTTTCACTTGTAGGGGATGTTTCCCCCGTCTTTAAAAAATCAGGTAAATTTTCTCAGGCTCGTAGATTTTGATGAGTAATACTAAACTTAATAAAATTTATATATTTAGGATCAGCATTATAAGCCCATTCTTTTGATACATTTATTGACATCAAAATTCCGTTTTTAAAAGTTTCGATTACTATTGAGCCGTAAGTAGTAAGCTTGTATAAGATTTCACGAACACATTCACGAACACATTCACGAACACAGTATCACGAACACATTCACGAATACATTCAAGCGTACAAACCTACATGAAAATATACACATGAATTGCGCAAGGAAAAGCCATGCCTGAGACACCACACTCACGCGTGAATATTTTAAAAGTTGGCACACTAAATTCGAGGTTTTTTAAACTTGGCAAGGTACAATGTAGTCAAGCATGTTTTGAGAGTTTGGTCGTAATAATATAATTTAAAGCAAACAGGTTTTTTTTCTGTTTTGTTGTCAATTGCACAATGAATGTACGTCCGGAGATCACGTATATATTCTTAAAAAAATAGTATGTACATATTGAATTTGCTTGCAGGTATAGCAATTTCCATGCTATTTGCTTGCAGGTATAGGACCATGCTATTTGCTTGCAGGTATAGCAATTTCCATGCTATTTGCTTGCAGGTATAGGACCATGCTATTTGCGTACGGCCCTAGGAATCTTCTGTGGAAACAGTTTGACGTGTTCGGTGAGATTACGTTCCTTGGCGTTTGATAGACATTTGCAAAAAAGGGGTAATTAGTGATTGGATAATTTTTTAACGTGAAATCTCTGAATAAAGTATTTTTGGAGCATGTACTTGACGATGGATAAAAGGGTTAAGGTGATTAGCAATTGCAAGCAAGGATCCCCCCACTGGTTCCTGGCAGTAGGCTACGCATATCAAATTGCTGTACTGTTGGTTAGGTAACAGGATTAAACATGCTTTTACAGTCGGAATTCATTGATTAACATTTTAACTAAGGGGGTTATTAGTGATTGGATTATTTTTTAACCTTAAGGGTCAATTTCGGAGGAAAAACCAAAAATACTCGGAATCAATAATAAACGGGATTTGCCTAAAGGGCAAGGCTCGGAAGCACATCGGTCCCCCATTTCTGAGGGGAGAGGAGGGGGAGGGGGGTCAATTTTGGAGGGGAAACCAAAAACACTCAGAATCGAAAATAAATGGGATCTGCCTCAAGGGCAAGGCTCAGAGGCCCATTCGTTCCCACATTTATGAGGGCAGGGGAGGGGGGGGGGTCAATTTTGGAGCGAAAACCAAAAATACTCAGAATAGAAAACAAAAGGGATCGGCCTCAAGGGAAAGGCTCAGAGGCCCCTCCTTCCACAATTTCTGAGGGCAGGGGAGAGGGGAAGTCAATTTTGGAGGGAAAACCAAAAATGCTCAGAATCGAAAATAAACGTGATATGCCTCAAGGGCAAGGCTCAGAGGCCCCTCCTTCCTCCATTTCTGAGGGCAGGGGAGGGGGGGGTCAATTTTGGAGGGAAAAACAAAATTGCTCAGAATCGAAAATAAATGGGATCTGCCTCAAGGGGAAGGCTCATAGGCCCGTCATTCCCCCATTTCTGAGAGCAGGAAAGGGGGGGTCAATTTTGGAGGGAAAATCAAAAATACTCAGAATCGAAAATAAAGCGTGATATGCTTCAAGGGGAAGGCTCAGCGGCCCCCCTTCCCCCAGTTTTGAGGGCAGGGGAGGGGGGGTCAATTTCGGAGGGAAAGTCAAAAATGATCAGAATCTAAAATAAATGGGATCCGCCTCAAGGGGAAGGCTCATAGCCCCTTCATTCCCCAATTTCTGAGGGCACGGGAGGGGGGGGGGTCAATTTTGGAGGGGAAAAAAAAAATACTCAGAAAGTTCATTTTGAATTTCTTTCATTGAAATGCAAGAGTTGGAATATTTCAGTAGTGTCTTGTTGTACTTTACCTTGTCACAGTTACATTCTCTTGATTTTTCGAAGTTCATTTTGAATTTCTGTCGTGAAATGCAAGAGTTGGAATATTTCAGTAGTGTTTTGTTGTGCTTTACCTTGTCACAGTTACATTCTGTTGATTTTCATAGTTCATTTTGAATTTCTTTCATTGAAATGCAAAAGGTGGAATATTTCAGTAGTGTTTTGTTGTGCTTTACCTTGTCACAGTTACATTCTCTTAATATTTCAAAGTTCATTTTGAATTTCTTTCGTTGAAATGCAAGAGTTGGAATATTTCAGTAGTGACTTTTTGGGCTTTACCTTGTCACAGTTAAATTCTCTTGATTTTTCGAAGTTCATTTTGAATTTATGTCGTGAAATACAAGAGTTGGAATATTTCAGTAGTGTTTTGTTGTGCTTTACCTTGTCACAGTTACATTCTGTTGATTTTCATATTTCATTTTGAATTTCTTTCAATGAAATGCAAAAGTTGGAATATTTCAGTAGTGTTTTGTTGTACTTTACCTTGTCACAGTTTCATTCTCTTAATTTTTCAAAGTTCATTTTGAATTTCTTCCGTGAAATGCAAGAATTGGAATATTTCAGTAGTGTCTTGTCGTGGTTTACCTTGTCGAAGCTACATTCTCATGATTTTTTCTCAAAGTACATTTTGAATTTCTGTCCTGAAATGCAAGAGGTATAATATTTCAGTATTAGCATTTTCTACTGTTCATTGTTACAGCGACATTCTGACGCTTTTTCAATGTTGTTTTTGAATTTGGGGAGTAAAATACAAGAGTTTGAATATTTCATCAGTGTCTTGTTGTGCTTTATCATGTCAAAAATACATTCCGTTAATTATTCAATGTTAATTTAGAATTTCTTTCTTAAAATGTAAGAGTTGGAATATTTCAGTAGTGTTTTGTTGTGCTTTACCTTGTCACAGTTACATTATGTTGATTTTCATAGTTCATTTTGAATTTCTTTCATGGAAATGCAAGAGTTGGAATATTTCAGTAGTGTTTTGTTGTGCTTTACCTTGTCACAGTTACATTCTCTTTATTTTCCAAAGTTCATTTTGAATTTTTTTCGCGAAATGCAAGAATTGGAATATTTCAGTAGTGTCGTGTCGTGGTTTACCTTGTCAAAGCTACATTCTCATGATTTTTCAAAGTTCATTTTGGATTTCTTTTGTTGAAATGCAAGAGTTGGAATATTTCAGTAGTGACTTGTTGTGCTTTACCTTGTCACAGTTACATTCTCTTGATTTATCGAAGTTCATTTTGAATTTCTGTCGTAAAATGCAAGAGTTGGAAAATTTCAGTAGTGTTTTGTTGTGCTTTACCTTGTCAGAGTTACATTCTGTTGATTTTCATAGTTCATTTTGAAATTATTTATTTGAAATACGAGTTTTTGAATATTTCAGTAGTGTGTTGTTGTGCTTTACCTTGTCACAGTTACATTCTCTTAATTTTTCAAAGTTCATTTTGAATTTCTGTCGCGATAAGAAAGAATTGGAATATTTCAGTAGTGTCTTGTACTTGTTTACCTTGTCACGGCTACATTCTCATGATTTGTCAAAGTTCATTTTGGATTTCTTTCGTTGAAATGCAATAGTTGGTATATTTCATTAGTGTCTTGTTGGGCTTGACATTGATTGTTTTGAATGATATGGATATTTCTTATTTATTTTTTATTTTCTGAAATTAAATCCGTGAATCGTAGTATTTTTGTTGTGTTTTGTTGGTCTCTACCTAGTCAAAGTTACTTTCTGTTGATTTTAATTGTTGCGTTTTAATTTTTGTCATTTAAATGGAAGAGTTGGAATATTTCAGTAGTGTTTTGTTGAACTTTACCTTGTCAGAATTACATTCTCTTAATTTTTCAAAGTTCATTTTGAATTTCTTTCGTGAAATGCAAGAATTGGAATATTTCAGTAGTGTGTTTTCGTGGTTTACCTTGTCACAGCTACATTCTCATGATTTTTCAAAGTTCATTTTGGATTTCTGTCGTGAAATGCAAGAGTTGGAATATTTCAGTAGTGACTTGTTGTGCTTTACCTTGTCACAGTTACATTCTCTTGATTTTTCGAAGTTCATTTTTAATGTCTGTCGTGAAATGCAAGAGTTGGAAAATTGGGGTCTTAGTCCACCAGCCTGAATGGTGGAAATCCACTAGCTCAGTATTGGGGTCTTAGTCCACCAGCCTGAATGGTGGAAATTCACTAGCTCAGTATTGGGGTCCCACTCCACCAGCCTGAACGGTGGAAATTCACTAGCTCAGAATTAGGGTCTTAGTCCACCAGCCTGAATGGTGGAAATCCACTAGCTCAGTATTGGGGTCTTAGTCCACCAGCCTGAATGGAGGAAATCCACTAGCTCAGTATTGGGGTCTTAGTCCAACAGCCTGAATGGTGGAAATCCACAGCTTTACCTTGTCACAGTTACATTCTCTTGATTTTTCGAAGTTCATTTTGAATTTCTTTCGTGAAATGTAAGAGTTGGAATATTTCAGTATTGTATTGTTGTGCTTTACCTTGTCACAGTTACATTATGTTGATTTTTATAGTTCACTTTGAATTTCTTTCGTTGAAATGCAAGAGTTGTTATATTTCAGTAGTGTTTTGTTGTGCTTTACATTGTCACAGTTACATTCTCTTAATTTTTCAAAGTTCATTTTGAATTTCTTTCGTGAAATACAAGAATTGGAATATTTCAGTAGTGTCTTGTCGTGGTTTACCTTGTCACAACTACATTCTCATGATTTTTCAAAGTTCATTTTGAATTTCTGTCGTGAAATGCAAGAGTTGGAATATTTCAGTAGTGACTTGTTGTGCTTTACCTTATCACAGTTACATTCTCTTGATTTTTCAAAGTTCATTTTGAATTTCTGTCGTAAAATGCAAGAGTTGGAATATTTCAGTAGTGTTTTGTTGTGCTTTACCATGTCACAGTTACATTCTGTTGATTTTCATAGTTCATGTTGAATTTCTTTCATTGAAATGCAACAGTTTGAATATTTCAGTAGTGTTTTGTTGTGCTTTACCTTGTCACAGTTACATTCTCTTAATTTTTCAAAATTCACTTTGAATTTCTTTCGTGAAATGCAAGAATTGGAATATTTCAGTAGTGTCTAATCGTGGTTTACCTTGTCACAGCTACATTCTCATGATTTTTTAAAGCTCATTTTGGATTTCTTTCGTTGAAATGAAAGAGTTGCAATATTTCAGTAGTGACTTGTTGTGCTTTACCTTGTCACAGTTACATTCTCTTGATTTTTCGAAGTTCATTTTGAATTTCAGTCGTGAAATGCAAGAGTTGGAATATTTCAGTAGTGTTTTGTTGTGCTTTACCTTGTCACAGTAACATTCTCTTAATTTTTCAAAGTTCATTCTGAATTTCTTTCGTGAAATACAAGAATTGGAATATTTCAGTAGTGTCTTGTCGTGGTTTACCTTGTCACAGCTACATTTTCATGATTTTTCATTTTTCTTTTCGGATTTATGTCGTGGAAATGCAAGAGTTAGAGTATTTCAGTAGTGACTTGTTGTGCTTTACCTTACCGCAGTTAAATTCTGTTTATTTTTCTAATTTAATTTATAATTTAATTAGTAAATAGCATGAATTGTAATATTTCAGCAGTTTTTTGGTGTGCTTTTCCTCGTGACAGTTACAGTCTGTTTATTTTCATAGTTCATTTTGAATTTCTTTATTTGAAATGAAAGAGTTGGAATATTTCAGTAGTTTTTTATTGTGCTTTACCATGTCACAGTTACATTCTCTTAATTTTTTAAAGTTCATTTTGAATTTTTTTTGTGAAATGTAAGAATTGGAATATTTCAGTAGTGTCGTGTTGTGGTTTACCTTGTCACAGCTACATTCTCATGATTTTTAAAGTTCATCTTAAATTTCTGTCGTGAAATGCAATAGTTGTAATACTTCAGTAGTGTTTTGTTGTGGTTTACCTTATACACAGTTACATTCAGTTGATTTTTCGAAGTTCATTTTTAATTTATCTCGTGAAATGCAAGAGTTGGAAAATTGGGGTCTTAGTCCACCAGCCTGAATGGTGGAAATCCACTAGCTCAGTATTGGGGTCTTAGTCCACCAGCCTGAATGGTTGAAATCCACTAGCTTAGTATTGGGGTCCCAGTCCACCAGCCTGAACGGTGGAAATTCACTAGCTCAGAATTGGGGTCTTAGTCCACCAGCCTGAATGGTGGAAATACACTAACTGAGTATTGGGGTCTTAGTCCACCAGCCTGAATGGTGGAAATACACTACCTCAGTATTGGGGTCTTAGTCCACCAGCCTGAATGGCGGAGATCCACAGCTTTACCTTGTCACAGTTACATTCTCTTGATTTTTCGAAGTTCGTTTTGAATTTCTGTCGTGAAATGCAAGAGTTGGTAGATTTCAGTAGTGTTTTATTGTGCTTTACCTTGTCACAGTTACATTCTGTTGATTTTCTTAGTTCATTTTGAATTTCTTTCATTGAAATGCAAGAGTTGGAATATTCCAGTAGTGTTTTATTGTGCTTTACCTTGTCACAGTTACATTCTCTTAATTTTTCAAACTTGATATTGAATTTCTTTCGTGAAATGCAAGAATTGGAATATTTCAGTAGTGTCTTGTAGTAGTTTACCTTGTCACAGACAAATTCTCATGATTTTTCAATGTTCATTTTGAATTTCTGTCGTGAAATGCAAGAGTTGGAATATTTCAGTAATGACTTGTTGTGCTTTACCTTATCACAGTTACATTCTCTTGATTTTTCGAAGTTCATTTTGAATTTCTGTCGTGAAATGCAAGAGTTGTAAAATTAGGGTCTTAGTCACCCAGCCTGAATGGTGGAAATCCACTAGCTCAGTATTGGGGTCTTAGTCCACCAGCCTGAATGGTGGAAATCCACTAGTTCAGTATTTGGGTCTTAGTCCACCAGCCTGAATGGTGGAAATCCACTAGCTCAGTATTGGGGTCTCAGTCCACCAGCCTGAATGGTGGAAATTCACTAGCTCAGAATTAGGGTCGTAGTCCACCAGCCTGAATGGTGGAAATTCACTAGCTCAGAATTGGAGTCTTAGTCCACCAGCCTGAATGGTTGAAATTCACTAGCTCAGAATTGGAGTCTTAGTCAGTGTTCAGATTGGAGCGTTGGGGTCCGACTATCTGGGCTTTATTTGTCAAGGCCTGAATGCTAAGCGACGGACATGAGCTCTATTGGGACCCCATTGTGAAAATGGAAAACAAAAAACAAAATATATTGTTGGTCTGTGTGTAGAGCATGGCATGGTTACCGCTAGGGCAACAGTCTAACCGTTGATGGTTTTAGGTATCCATGAATAAGTTCTAAGGCAAGAGTGGAAGTTGGGACAAATTTTTGGAGGTGCCCACCTCACCTGCCAAGAGTCTCAGGCAAGTGACCCTAAATTTTAAAAAATGGAAATTGGGTCAGATTTTCTAAACTGAGCTGAGACAATGAATAGATACTATTGGGAAAGTGATTGGAGACGCTGGGCATCCGTGAACAAGTGCTAAATTGAGAGAGGAATTTGGGACAATATTTGGGGGCTCCCACCCGCCCAGAGCCTCCGGCAGGTGACCCAAAAATTTAAAAAACACACAGAGACGACAGACACAAAGAGACGAATCACACACAGATAGGACAAACACACAGAAACAACACATAGAGACGACACATGCACAGAGACGATATACACACACAGAGTCAACACACACAGAGAGACGATACATACACACACACATGACAAACACACATAGAGATGACACACACACAGAGACGTCACCCACACACAGAGACGAAACACAAAGAGGGACGACACACACATAGAGACAACACACACACAGAGACGACACAAACAAAGTGACGACTTACACATAGAGACGACACACACACAGAGACGACACACACAGAGATGACACACATAGAGAGACGACACACACACAGAGACGACACACTCAAAGAGACGACTTACACAAAGATACGACACACACACAGAGACAACAAACATACAGAGACGACACACAGACAGAGACGACACGCACACAGAGACGACACGCACACAGAGACAACACACACACAGATACGAAACACACAAAGAGACGACACACGCACAGAGAGGACAAACACACATAGAGACGACACACACACAGAGAGATGACACCCACATAGAGACAATACACAAATAGAGATGACAGACACACAGATACGAAACACCCACAGAGACGACACATGCACAGAGACGACACACACACACAGAGTCCACTCACACACAGAGAGGACGAACACACAGAGACGACAGACACAAAGAGACTAATCACACACAGATAGGAAAAACACACATAAAAGACACATAGAGACGACACATGCACAGAGACTATACACACACACAGATACGAAACACACAAAGACACGTCACACACAAAGAGATACGAAACACACATAGGGACGACACACACACACAGAGATGACACCCACATAGAGACAACACACAAATAGAGACGACACACACACAGAAACTACACACCCAAAGAAACGACACATGCACAGAGACGACACACACACAGAAAGACGACACACACATAGAGACAACAAACAGACAGAGAAGACACAAAAACAGAGACGACACACTCACATAGAGATGACACACACACACACAAACACACACCAACCCCCCACCAAAAACCCCAAAACAAACACACTCAAACACAGTCAAATATTCACACACACATAGACACAAACACATAAACAATGACAAACACACACACACACACACACACACACACACACACACACACACACACACACACACACACACACACACACACACACACACACACACACACACACACACACACACACACACACACACACACACACACACACACACACACACACACACACACACACACACACACACACACACACACACACACACACACACACACACACACACACACACACACACACACACACACACACACACACACACACACACACACACACACACACACACACACACACACACACACACACACACAGACAGACACCCCCAAACACCCACACACGCCCACCCACACACACACACACACACACACAAACAAACAGACACAAACACACACACACACACACACACACCCACCCACACACTCTCACACACACACACACACACACCCCCACACACCCCCACCCCCACCCCCCCCCACCCCCCCACACGCACACAACCAACGAGAGATACACACACACACACACACACTAACACACATATAATGTCTTTATCTAACATACACAAGCACACGCACAAACACACACACAGAGACACACACACAGAAACACACACAGACACATACACACACACACACACACACACACACACACACACACACACACACACACACACACACACACACACACACACACACACACACACACACACACACACACACACACACACACACACACACACACACACACACACACACACACACACACACACACATACACACACACACACACACACACACACACACACACACTGGACTCTGTGTGTGTGTGTCGTCTCTGTGTGTGTGTCGTCTCTGGGTGACTAAGACCCCAATATTCCAACTCTTGCATTTCACGACAAAAATTCAAATGAACTTCGAAAAATCAAGAGAATGTAACTGTGACAAGGTAAAGCACAACAAGTCACTACTGAAATATTCCAACTCTTGCATTTCAATGAAAGAAATACAAAATGAACTATGAAAAATCATGAGAATGTAGCTGTGACAAGGTAAACCACGACAAGACACTACTGAAATATTCCAATTCTTGCATTTCACGAAAGAAATTCAAAATGAACTTTGAAAAATTAAGAGAATGTAACTGTGACAAGGTAAAGCACAACAAAACACTACTGAAATATTCCAACTCTTGCATTTCAATGAAAGAAATTCAAAATGAACAATGAAAATCAACAGAATGTAACTGTGACAAGGTAAAGCAAAACAAAACACTACTGAAGTATTCCAACTCTTGCATTTCACGACTGAAATTCAAAATGAACTTCGAAAAATCAAGAGAATGTAACTGTGACAAGGTAAAACACAACAAAACACTACTGAAATATTCCAACTCTTGCATTTCACGACAGAAATTCAAAATGAACTTCGAAAAATCAAGAGAATGTAACTGTGACAAGGTAAAGCACAACAAGTCACTACTTAAATATTCCAACTCTTGCATTTCACTACAGAAATTCAATATGAACTTTGAAAAATCATGAGAATGTAGCTGTGAAAAGGTAAACCACGACAAGACACTACTGAAATATTCCAATTCTTGCATTTCACGAAAGAAATTCAAAATTAACTATGAAAAATTAAGAGAATGTAATTGTGACAAAGTAAAGCACAACAAAATACTACCGAAATATTCCAACTCTTGCATTTCAATTAAAGAAATTCAAAATGAACTATTAAAATCAACAAAATATAACTGTGAAAAGGTAGTGCATAACAAAACACTACTAAAATATACCAACTCTTGCATTTCAATAAATAAATTCAAAATGCAATTATAACTATAGTGAGACTTTAACCTTGACAAGAAAAACCACAGCAAGACCCAGCTGAAATATTCCAACTCTTGAAATTCAACAAATGAATTTCAAAATGAAATATTAAAAATTAAGAGAGTGTCAGTGTGACAAATTGAACCACACCAAAACACTACTGAAATATTCCAACTCTTGCATTTCAATGACAGAAATTCAAAATGAACTATGAAAATCAACAGAATGTAACTTTGACAAGGTAAAGCACAACAAAATACTATTGAAATATTCCAACTCTTACATTTCACGACAGAAATTCAAAATGAACTTCGAAAAATCAAGAGAATGTAACTGTGACAAGGTTAAGCACAACAAAACACTACTGAAATATTCCGTTGCCTTCATTTAAATGACAAAAATTCAAAATAACCTATTAAAATCAATACAATTTAACTGTGACATGGTAAAGCACAACAAAATACTACTGAAATATTCCAACTCTTGCATTTCAATGAAAGAAATGCGAAATGAACTTTCTGAGTATTTTTAGTTTTCCCTCCAAAATTGACCCCCCCCTCCCCGGCCCTCAGACATGGGGGAACGAAGCGCCTCTGAGCCTTGCCCGTGAGGCCGATCCCAGTTAGTTTCGATTCTGATCATTTTTTATTTTCCCTCCGAAATTCACCCCCCCCCTCCCTTGCCCTCAGAAATGGAGGAAGGAGGGGCCTCTGAGCCTTGCCCTTGAGGCATATCACGCTTTATTTTCGATTCTGTGTATTTTGGTTTTGCCTTCCTAAATTGACTCCTCCTCCCCCCAGCCCTCAGAAATTGAGGAAGGAGGGGCCTCTGAGCCTTGGCCTTGAGGCAGATCCCCTTTATTTTCGATTCTGAGCATTTTGGTTTTCCCTCCAAAATTGACCCCCCCCCCCTCACCTGCCCTCAGAAATGGGGGAACGAATGGGCCTCTGAGCCTTGCCCTTGAGGCAGATCCCGTTTATTTTCGATTCTGAGTATTTTTGGTTTTCCCTCCAAAATTGACCCCCTCCCCCCTCCTCTGCCCTCAGAAATTTGGGGAACGAAGGGCCTCTGAGCCTTCCTCTTGAGGCAGATCCCATTTATTTTTGATTGTGAGTATTTTTGGTTTTCCCTCCAAAATTGACCCTTCACGTTAAAAAATTATCCAATCACTAATTACCCCTTTTTTGCAAATTTCAATCAATGAATTACGATTGTAAAAGCGTGTTTAATCATGTTACCTAACCCACAGTACAGCAATT
Organism: Artemia sp. Qi Xiang Cuo; assembly: GCF_049724085.1. Taxonomy (NCBI): domain Eukaryota; kingdom Metazoa; phylum Arthropoda; class Branchiopoda; order Anostraca; family Artemiidae; genus Artemia; species Artemia sp. Qi Xiang Cuo. Next base: position 56,024,424 of record NC_142803.1, read on the forward strand.
TGATATGCGTAGCCTACTACCAGGAACCAGTGGGGGGATCCTTGCTTGCAATTGCTAATCACCTTAACCCTTTTATCCATCGTCAAGTACATGCTCCAAAAATACTTTATTCAGAGATTTCACGTTAAAAAATTATCCAATCACTAATTACCCCTTTTTTGCAAATGTCTATCAAACGCCAAGGAACGTAATCTCACCGAACACGTCAAACTGTTTCCACAGAAGATTCCTAGGGCCGTACGCAAATAGCATGGTCCTATACCTGCAAGCAAATAGTATGGAAATTTCTATACCTGCAAGCAAATAGCATGGTCCTATACCTGCAGGCAAATAGCATGGAAAATGCTATACCTGCAAGCACATTCAATGTGTACATACTATTTTTTTAAGAATATATACGTGATCTCATGGCGTACATTCATTGTGCAATTGACAACAAAAACAGAAAAAAACCTGTCTGCTTTAAATTATATTATTACGACCAAACTCTCAAAGCATGCTTGACTTCATTATACATTGCCAAGTTTAAAAAGCCTCGACTTTTGTGTGCCAACTTTTAAAATATTCACGTGTGAGTGTAGTGTCTCAGGCATGGCTTTTCCTTGCGCAATTCATGTGTATATTTTCATGTAGGTTTGTACGCTTGAATGTATTCGTGAATGTGTTCGTGATACTGTGTTCGTGAATGTGTTCGTGAAATCTTATACAAGCTTACTACTGCCGTATCGCTTGTTTTTTTATTGTTTCTTTTATTACGTATATGTTATTACGTATATGAGGGGGTTCTCCCCTTAGTCAATACCACGCTCTTTACGTAAAAAGTTAAAAAAAAAATAATTCACAAACCCGTGAATCACAAAGGCCGTTTAATTAGAATAGATAGCTCTTTTGAAAGCACTAAAAAAAACTGTAGCGTAAAGAGCGACGTATTGACTTGGGGGAGAACCCCCTCTTATACGTAATAATTTCTGTTCGTTTTAAGTTCTAATGTTGCTTCTTACTTTCAGTTGAAAAAACTTTTTTTTAATTTAATATCTGATCGTTTTTTTAAATAATGCTTGGAAATCCGGCGCCCCCTTCATAGAAATGTCCCTTACCCCAAAGAAACATCCTCCAAGAAAAGATTTTCCCGAGTAACCCCCTCCTCCAGCCCCCCCCCCCCCAACAGAGAAAAATCCTTCCTGAAAATGTCTGTATACTTCCCAATAACCAATATAGTATGTAAGCAATGGACAAAGTTCATAACTTGCAGCCCTTGCAGCCTATCCCTGGGGAAAAGAAAAAAAAACAAAAAAAAAAACAACAAATAAAGACGCATCCGTGATCTTTCTTCTGGCAAAAAATGGAAAATCCCACATTTTTGCAGATAGGAGCTTGAAACCTCTACAGTAGGGTTCTCTGATACACGGAATATGATGGTGTGATTTTCATTAAGGTTCTGTAACTTTTAGGGGGTCTTTCCCCCCTTTTTCGAAAATCCACCAAATTTTCTCAGGCGCGTAACTTTTGATGGCTAAAATTAAACTCGATGAAACTTATATATTTGAAATCAGAATTAAAATATGATTCTTTTGACGCATCTATTGGTATCAAAATTCCGTTTTTTAGAGTTTCGGTTACCATTGAGCCGGGTCGCTCCTTACTTACAGTTCGTTACCACGAACTATTTGATACTAAAATAATAAAATTGAAACTAGCATATTTATATGCATCAAAATAAATAGTTTTTCGGGCAATTCACAAAATAATGAACATCCGGATTATTCACTAGATTATTTTCAGAGAGAGTTCATTGACAAAGTTCATTCATAGTTTTTTATGTAAATTTCTGTCTTTAATCTTGTCCAAATGTAAAACAAATTTCCAATGAAAGTGGCAAACCCTTCCGTGTCTTCAAAATAGGTTGATCCGATAAGAAATAATTTAGGGGGGGAGAGGCAAAATAGGTTGATCCGATAAACTTGCGTTAGGAGCACGTTTAATAAACGCAAACTTGGGTTAATTAAGTAAATTACACTACTTTAGACTACGCTAGGGGGGGGCCTCGCCCCCTTGATCCGCTACTGCAAAAAGTAGTCTTTATTTCTTTCTTCAAAAGTAATATATGTTTTACGTGTGCTAAAATTTGTTTCAAAATGTAACTTAATCTTCAGAGCAAAGAGTGTAGTCAACTTGTTAGAGTGGAGGCTGGCTCTAGTGTCGATTAAAAAAAAATCACCAACGTCACCTAGCGTTTGGCATTTCTTGGCATTTTTAAAGTTTTTTAACTTTGTTTTTCTCAGAAACTGAGATCAGACACTTATTACCACATTGGTATTTGTACCGTTACACTAATTTTTCTTTATTCTTACACTTACTCGTCTACACTAGCGCCATTTTCTACTCTGTCATATGTCGGAATAATCAGTGAATATAATCAGTGAATATAATATATAATCAGTGAATATAATGAATATAATCAGTGGAATCAGAGCAAGTGGTGTCTACCCACAGCAAGTGGCGACGGAATAATCAGTGAATATAATCAGTGAATATAATATATAATCAGTGAATATAATGAATATAATCAGTGGAATCAGAGCAAGTGGTGTCTACCCCACAATTAGAGATGTCTTCAAGGATTATCAGTTCTTCTTGTCATATGTCTCAGACAGAATGCCTACCACATCTAGTGAAGCACTTGCCAGAGAAGTTTCTATGCTCAGCGCAAATCCTGTGCGACATATAGACACCTTTAACATAAACCCTGAAACAGACACAGTGAGTCTCTGTCTGTGAATCTGTGTCTGTGTCTGTGTCTGTGTCTGTGTGAATCTGAGTCTGTGTCTGTGTCACAGTTAATCAGTGAATATAATGAATATAATCAGTGGAATCAGAGCAAGTGGTGTCTACCCCACAATTAGAGATGTTTTCAAGGATTATCAGTTCTTCTTGTCATATGTCTCAGACAGAATGCCTACCACATCTAGTGAAGCACTTGCCAGAGAAGTTTCTATGCTCAGTGCAAGTCCTGTGCGACATATAGACACCTTTAACATAAACCCTGAAACAGACACAGCACAGGTTCTGTCTCTAAAGGAGAAGCAAAGGTCAACAGATGATCAAACAGTTCGTGGTAACGAACTGTAAGTAAGGAGCGACCCGGCTCAATGGTGACCGAAACTCTAGAAAACGGTATTTTGATACAAATAGATACATCAAAAGAATCAGATTTTAATGCTGATTTCAAATATATAAGTTTCATTAAGTTTAATTATACCCATCAAAAGTTAGGGCCCTGAGAAAATTTGGCTGATTTTTGAAAAAAGGAGGAAAGACCCCCTAAAAGTTATAGAACCTTAATTATAGAACCATAATCCCACCATCATATTCAGCGTATCAGAGAACCCTACTGTAGAGGTTTCAAGCTCCCATCTACAAAAATGTGGAATTTTGCATTTTTTGCCAGAAGAAAGATCACGGGTGCGTGTTTATTTTTTTGTGTTTTTTTTGTTTTGTTTTTTTCCCCAGGGGTGATCGTATCGACCCAGTGGTCCTAGAATATCGTGGGAGGGCTCATTGCAATGGAAATTAAAAGTTCTAGTGCCCTTTTTAAGTGACCAAAAACAATGGAGGGCAACTAGGCCCCCTCCCCCGCTCATTTTTTTCCCACAGTCACCTGATCAAAATTTTGAGATAACGATTTTGTTCAGCATGTTCGAAAATAAAATAAGTATGTCTTTTAGGATGACTTAATACCCCGAAGTTCCGGGGGGAGGGCTGACAGTGAGGACCTTTACCCAATGTTACCAGATCGGAGGGGTTAAGGGGACGGCCCCCGCGGATTTCCGGGGATATATGGCCAGGGCCTGGGGGGGTGGTGGTGGTTCGGGCCTTATGTGGGAGGATCTTTACATGAAGTTTTTATTGGGGAAGGGACATTGCTATGAAGGGGACGCCGGACTTCCCAGCATTATTTAAAGCAAGATCAGAAATCAAACAGTTCGTGGTAACGAACTGTAAGTAAGGAGCGACCCGGCTCAATGGTAACTGAAACTCTAAAAAACGGAATTTTGATACCAATAGATACATCAAAAGAATTATATTTTAATGCTAATTTCAAATATATAAGCTTCATCAAGTTTAATCTTACCCATCAAAACTTACGCACCTGAGAAAGTTTGGCTTATTTTCGCGACACTGGGAAAAGATACTATAGAGATTATAGAACCTTAATGAAAATCACGCCATCGTAGGTAGCATAATCTAGAGCCCTACCGCAGAAGTTATGAGCTTCAATATTCAAAAGAGTGGACTTTTATATTTTTTGCCAAAAGAAAGATCACGAATGCGTGTGTAGTCGTTTTTTTTTGTTTTTTTTTCCCCAGGGGTGATCGTATCGACCCAGTGGTCCTAGAACATTGAAAGAGGTCTCATTCGAACGGAAATTAAAAGTTCTAGTGCCCTTTTTAAGTGACCAAAAAATGGAGGGCAACTAGGCCCCCTCCCACGCTCATTTTTTTCCCAAAGTCACCGGATCAAAATTTTGAGATAGCCATTTTGTTCAGCATAGTCGAAAATCTAATAAATATGTCTTTTACGATGACTTAATCCCCCACAGTTCCCAGGGGAAGGGCTGCAAGTTATGAACTTTACCCATTGCTTACATATTGTATTGGCTATTGGGAAGTATACAGACATTTTCAGGAAGAATTTTTTTCTGGTAGGGGGGGGGGCTGAAAGAGGGGGTTACTCGGGAGAATTATTCCGTGGAGGATGTTTCTGTGGGGTAAGGGACATTTCTATGAAGGGGGCGCCGGATTTCCAAGCATTATTTAAAATACGATCAGAAATTAAATTTTAAAAAACAAGTTTATTCAACTGAAAGTAAGAAGCAACATTAGAACTTAAAATGAACAGAAATTATTACGTATATGAGGGGGTTCTCCCCCAAGTCAATACCTCGTTCTTTAAGCCAAAGTTTTTTAGTACTTTCATAAGAGCTATTTATTCTAATTTACGGCCTTTTTGATTAAGCGGTAATTTTTAAAGAATTGGAACAAAATTCGAACTTAAGCTTAAAGAGCAAGGTATTGATTAGGGGGTGAACCCTTAATATACGTATTAAAAATATATGAATATAGAAGTTCGTTACGTAAGTTATTTCGTAAGTTACGTATATTTATCACTAATAAAAACGTTCGTAAATAAAATTAAACAAGTTTCTAGAAAGCTATTAAACCAAATAAAAGTAAATTAATATGCAAATTTTGTTTTAATTATTCATGTATGGTGAACCAAGATCAAAACCTGCATTTATTCATAAAAGTTCAAAAATTAAATAAAAAAAACAAGTTTTCTAAACTTAAAGTAAGGAGCGACATTAAAACTTAAAACGAACAGCAATTATTCCGTATATGGAAGGGAATTTCCCCTCCTCAACGCCTCGCTCTTTACGCTAAAGTTTGACTCTGTCTCAAAACTTTATTTTTTAAAGCAATAAAAAACTTTAGCGTAAAGAGCGAGGCGTTGAGGAGCGGAAAGCCCCTTCCATATACGGAATAATTTCTGTTCGTTTTAAGTTTTAATGTCGCTCCTTACTTTCAGTTTAAAAAACTTGTTTTTTTTATTGTAATGTTTTATGTTTTTTTTATTCCTTACTTACAGTTCGTTACCCCGATCTATTTGATACTAAAATAATAAAATTGAAACTAGCATATTTATATGCATCAAAATAAATAGTTTTTCGGGCAATTCACAAAATAATGAACTTCCGGATTATTCACTAGATTATTTTCAGAGAGAGTTCATTGACAAAGTTCATTCAAAGTTCTTGATGTAAATTTTCTTCTTTAATCTTGCCCAAATGTAAAACAAATTTCCAATGAAAGTGGCAAAGCCTTCCGTGTCTTCAAAATAGGTTGATCCGATAAGAAAAAATTTAGGGGGGAGAGGCAAAATAGGTTGATCCGATAAACTTGCGTTAGGAGCACGTTTAATAAACGCAAACTTGGGTTAATTAAGTAAATTACACTACTTTAGACTACGCTAGGGGGGCCTCGCCCCCTTGATCCGCTACTGCAAAAAGTAGTCTTTATTTCTTTCTTCAAAAGTAATATATGTTTTACGTGTGCTACGAGTGTAGTCAACTTGTTAGAGTGGAGGCTGGCTCTAGTGTCGATTAAAAAAAATCACCAACGTCACCTAGCGTTTGGCATTTCTTGGCATTTTTCAAGTTTTTTAATTGTGTTTTTCTCAGAAACTGAGATCAGACACTTATTACCACATTGGTATTTGTACCGTTACACTAATTTTTCTTTATTCTTACACTTACTCGTCTACACTAGCGCCATTTTCTACTTTTATAAGTTGCTCATAGTATTTGATTCAGAGTCTAAAAGTTCAGGTGAATTTCGTGATACTTTCCCCACTTGATGATGTTTAAAATGTCAGAGAAATAAGGTCAACACCATGGGCGTAGGCAGCATATTGTCTGGGGGGCAGTCGATAGTGTGATGGAGTTTTATCAACTGCTTTTTCCAAACCATCTGCTTTTTCAGCCATATCTAATGTAAATTTGAAGGTCTAGGGGGGGGAGGTGGCAGCGGCCCCCCTCCTCCCCCCTTCCTACGTCCATGGTCAACACCATTACGGAAACCTCTATAGTGTAAAACCGAGGGTATCAGCACCATAAATAGAAGAAAAAAAACAGAGCAATTTTCTCGGAAAAATCTCTGGCTCCTGGTTTTACTTTTTAATCTGCGTTTAAATTCATTTGCAACATATTTTACAACAAAAAGAGAACTTTCACATATTCCTTTTCCACATCTCAGAAATTGTAAATGGAACTTGTTATTTTAACAGCGATTAAGTGCTTGTACTACTACTTCTACTTTCAACTTTCTGCAGCGTCAAGCCCTGCAAGGCCAACACAACCGCAAACACCTTTTCCCCACAGAGATGTATTTCGACCTTCATACTTTACTCCCCCCCCCCCCATGAAGTTTCTATTTCCTTTAAATTCTTTTTTATGACATCTTTCCACCCCGATCGAGGACATCCTGCTTTTCATATAGCCATAGACAGGTCGTCAAAAAGTGCTATCTTTCGGCAGCTCTTTGATCTCCAACTCCACCTTCTAGTGGCAACTTACAGGATCGAGAAGGAAGAGTCCTCCCGAGAACTCCGGACATACCAGTGATACCTCCACTTTTTTTTATCAGGTTTCTGTAGCCTGACTGGGAAGATATGCTAGCAGCAACAAGCTACCGCGAAGACTGGAGACTTCTTGTCGATGCCCTTGTCGGCGCCCTTGGAGGCACAAGAAGATATAAGGTCTAAGGTAAGGTCTTTAATCAGAAATTCACGGCCTAGCCATTTAAGTCTTTATTTCATTTTGAAAATCAAAAACTCCACCAAAAATAATTTGATTATAGTTTTCAGATTATGTGGGCTAAAATTTTTTTTTTTTAAAAATTTATGCGAAGGAAAAAGCTTTTTTTTCCATCCATACTTTTCTTAATTTTACTTTTGCCGACTATAAGATCATTTTGATAATATATCATGGTTGCAGCGGTAGCTGCAACAAAGTAAAGAGCGAACCACAGTCTATAGTAACCAAAAGTTAAAAAACGCGATTTGAAGAGAATGCCTAATGAAAAAAAATCGCCATCTGACACTGAATCAGGAATGGTGACTATTGTTTCGGTTAATCTTAAAAGTAAAAGTTTATTGCGAAAAGAAATTTATTGTAATTTCGAAAAAGAGCCTGAAACCCCCTTGAAAACGGCGTCAGATCGAAATAAAAAGTGCACTAGAAAATTTAATTTCCATTCGAATTAGCCATAAAACATCTCTCTATGATGTTCTTGGAATCACCATGGCCCAAAACCTTTTGTAGGATAATTACAGTCCCCCACCTTGAACACCAAGGAAAATGACTTTTTTCCATGGGTAGCACTGATGTGTCTCCCTTTTTTTTCTTTTTTTTCAACGAGGCTAGCGAATGACCAGAACATCATAGAGAGATGTTTTATGGCTAATTCGAATGGAAATTAAATTTTCTAGTGCCCTTTTTAAGTGACCAAAAAGATTGGAGGGCAAATAGCCCCCCTCCCTCCCTCCCGGCACCTTCCCCGCAAACTAGTCCTATAAAAATTTTGAGATAACCATTTGGTTTAACATAGTTCAAAGGCCCAATATATATGGTTTCGATGATGATATGGCCCTCCATGTTCCCTGGGGAAGGGCTTTATGTGGCATCGGGCGTATCGATATCGCGCGATCGGTATCGGATGTAGTGGTATCGTTGTACCGTATCGGGAATATCGGTATCGGTATCCGATGCTTTTTTCCGTCATTTTCTAGGCTCATTTTTTAAAGCATGTCCCGGCAAGGTATGATGGATGCAGCGGTAGCTGCAACCTAGTAAAGAGCGAACCACAGTCCGTTGTAACCAAAAGTTAAAAAACGCAATTTCAGAAAACTGCCTAGTGAAAAAAAATCCATCTGACACTGACTCAGGAATGTTAACTATTATTTCGGTTCGTCTTGAAAGTTAATTTTATTGCGAAAAGAAATTTATGGTGATTTCGAAAAAAGCCCCCTAACCCCTGGAAAATGACGTCAGATTAAAATGAAAAGTGTACCATTAGAATCAGCATGGTCCAAAACACACACACACACACACACACACACACACACACACACACACACACACACACACACACACACACACTGGACTCTGTGTGTGTGTGTCGTCTCTGTGTGTGTGTCGTCTCTGGGTGACTAAGACCCCAATTTTCCAACTCTTGCATTTCACGACAAAAATTCAAAATGAACTTCGAAAAATCAAGAGAATATAACTGTGACAAGGTAAAGCACAACAAGTCACTACTGAAATATTCCAACTCTTGCATTTCAATAAAAGAAATCCAAAATGAACATTGAAAAATCATTAGAGTGTAGCTTTTAAATTTTAAACCACTTACAGAAACTACTTATAAAGTATTGGTATTTAATATAGATAAAGAAATTTAAAACGAAAGTTGAAAAATTAAGAAAATATAGCTGTGACAAGGTTAAGCACAACAAAAAGTCTTATAAGATTACAAACTCTTGCATTTTACCGAAGGATATTCTAAATCAACAATGAAAATCCACAGAATTTAACTGTGACACGGGAACGCACCACAAAACACTACTGAAATATTCCAACTCTTGCATTTAACACAGAAATTCAAAATGAACTTCAAATAATCAATAGAATTTAACTGTGACAAGGTAAAGCACAACAACACACTACTGAAATACTCCAACTCTTGCATTTCACGACTGAAATTCAAAATGAACTTCGAAAAATCAAGAGAATGTAACTGTGACAAGGTAAAGCACAACAAGTCACTACTTAAATATTCCAACTCTTGCATTTCACGACAGAAATTCAAATGAACATTGAAAAATCATGAGAATGTAGCTGTGACAAGGTAAACCACGACAAGACACTACTGAAATATTCCAATTCTTGCATTTCACGAAAGAAATTCAAAACAAACTTTGAAAAATTAAGAGAATGTAACTGTGACAAGAATAAAGCACAACAAAACATTATTGAAATATTCTAACTCTTTCATTTCAATTAAATAAATCAACATTGAACTATTAAAATCAGCATACTTAATCTACGACAATTTAGATCTCAAAAAACCAATACTGCAATATAACAAATTTATATATTTACTACAGAAAAAAAACCTGTAAAACGAACTATCATTAAACCGTCCCAGTTACAATGTGAAGCACAACAAGACACTACTGAAATATACCAGCTCTTGCCTTTCAAGGAAAGAAATCCAAAATGAACTTTGAAAAATCAAGAGAATGTAACTGTGACAAGGTAAAGCACAACAAAACACTACTGAAATATTCCAACTCTTGCATTTCAATGAGAGAAATTCAAAATGAACTATGAAAATAAACAGAATGTAACTGTGACAAGGAAAAGAACAACAAAACAATACTTAAAGATTCAAAAAATTGAATTTCACTACATACATTAAAAAGTTAATTATACAAATCTATAGATATTAACTGCCAAACTGTGACAAGGTACAGCACAACAACACACTACTAAAATATCCAAACTCTTTTATTTCAATGAAAGAAATTCAAAATTAACTATGAAAATCGACAGACTGTAACTGTGACAAGTTAAAGCAAAACAAAATACTACTGAAATATTCCAACTCTTGCATTTCAATGAAAGAAATTCAAAATGAACTTTCTGATTATTATTAGTTTTCTCACCATACTTGATCCCCCCCCCTCCCCTGCCCTCATACATGGGGGCCTGAGGCGCCTCCGAGCCTTGCCCTTGAGGCAGATCCCATTTATTTTCGATTCTGATCATTTTTTATTTTCCCTCCAAAATTCACCCCCCCCTCCCCTGCCCTCAGAAATGGAGGAAGGAGGGGCCTCGAAGCCTTGCCCATGAGGCATATCACGTTTTATTTTCGATTCTGAGTATTTTTGGTTTTCCCTCCAAAATTGACTCCTCTTCTCCCCTGCCCTCAGAAATGGAGGAAGGAGGGGCCTCTGAGCCTTGCCCTTGAGGTAGATCCCATTTATTTTCGATTCTGAGCATTTTTGGTTTTCCCTCCAAAATTGACCCCCCCTCCTCCCCTCCCCTGCCCTCAGAAATGGGGGAACGAATGGGCCTCTGAGCCTTGCCCTTGAGGCAGATCCCATTTATTTTCGATTCTGAGCATTTTTGGTTTTCCCTCCAAAATTGACCCCCTCCCCCTCCCCTGCCCTCAGAAATTTGGGAACGAATGGGCCTCTGAGCCTTGCCCTTGAGGCAGATCCCATTTATTTTCGATTCTGAGTATTTTTGGTTTTCCCTCCAAAATTGACCCCCCTCCCCCTCCTCTGCCCTCAGAAATGGGGGGAACGAAGGGCCTCAGAGCCTTGCCCTTGAGGTAGACCCCATTTATTTTTGATTCTGAGGATTTTTGGTTTTCCCTCCAAAATTGACCCTTCATGTTAAAAAATTATCCAATCACTAATTACCCCTTTTTTGCAAATGTCAATAAATGAATTCCGATTGTAAAAGCGTGTTTAATCATGTTACCTAACCCACAGTACAGCAATTTGATATGCGTATTCTACTGCCAGGAACCAGTGGGGGGATCCTTGCTTGCAATTGCTAATCACCTTAACCCTTTTATCCATCGTCAAGTACATGCTCCAAAAATATTTTATTCAGAGATTTCACGTTAAAAAATTATCCAATCACTAATTACCCCTTTTTTGCAAATGTCTATCAAGCGCCAAGGAACGTAATCTCACCGAACACGTCAAACTGTTTCCACAGAAGATTCCTAGGGCCGTACGCAAATAGCATGGTCCTATACCTGCAAGCAAATAGCATGGAAATTGCTATACCTGCAAGCAAATAGCATGGTCCTATACCTGCAGGCAAATAGCATGAAAAATGCTATACCTGCAAGCACATTCAATGTGTACACACAATTTTTTTAAGAATATATACGTGATCTCATGGCGTACATTCATTGTGCAATTGACAACAAAACAGAAAAAAAAACCTGTCTGTTTAAATTATTACGACCAAACTCTCAAAGCTTACTTGACTACATTATACCTTGCCAAGTTTAAAAAACCTCGACTTTAGTGTGCCAACTTTTGAAATATTCACGTGTGAGTGTAGTGTCTCAGGCATGGCTTTTCCTTGCGCAATTCATGTGTATATTTTCATGTAGGTTTGTACGCTTGAATGTATTCGTGAATGTGTTCGTGATACTGTGTTCGTGAATGTGTTCGTGAAATCTTATACAAGCTTACTACTGCCGTATCGCTTGTTTTTTTATTGTTTCTTTTATTACGTATATGTTATTACGTATATGAGGGGGTTCTCCCCTTAGTCAATACCACGCTCTTTACGTAAAAAGTTTAAAAAAAAATAATTCACAAACCCGTGAATCACAAAGGCCGTTTAATTAAAATAGATAGCTCTTTTGAAAGCACTAAAAAAAATTTTAGCGTAAAGAGCGACGTATTGACTTGGGGGAGAACCCCCTCTTATACGTAATAATTTCTGTTCGTTTTAAGTTCTAATGTTGCTTCTTACTTTCAGTTGAAAAAACTTTTTTTTAATTTAATATCTGATCGTTTTTTTAAATAATGCTTGGAAATCCGGCGCCCCCTTCATAGAAATGTCCCTTACCCCAAAGAAACATCCTCCACGGAAAGATTTTCCCGAGTAATCCCCTCCTCCAGCCCCCCCCCCAACAGAAAAAAATCCTTCCTGAAAATATCTGTATACTTCCCAATAACCAATATAGTATGTAAGCAATGGACAAAGTTCATAACTTGCAGCCCTACCCCTGGGAACTGTTGGGGATTAAGTCATCCTAAAATACATATTTATTAGATTTTCGACTATGCTGAACAAAATGGTTATCTCAAAGTTTTAATTGGGTGACTTTGGGAAAAAATGAGTGTGGGAGGGGGCCTAGTTGCCCTCCATTTTTTTTCACTTAAAAGGGGCAATAGAACTTTTAATTTCCGTTCCAAGGAGCCCTCCTACGATTTTCTAGGACCATTGGGTCAATACGATTATCCCTGGGGAAAAGAAAAAAAAAAAAAAAAACAACAAATAAAGACGCATCCGTGATCTTTCTTCTGGCAAAAAATGGAAAATCCCACATTTTTGCAGATAGGAGCTTGAAACCTCTACAGTAGGGTTCTCTGATACACGGAATATGATGGTATGATTTTCATTAAGGTTCTGTAACTTTTAGGGGGTCTTTCCAACCCTTTTTCGAAAATCCACCAAATTTTCTCAGGCGCGTAACTTTTGATGGCTAAAATTAAACTCGATGAAACTTATATATTTGAAATCAGAATTAAAATATGATTCTTTTGACGCATCTATTGGTATCAAAATTCCGTTTTTTAGAGTTTCGGTTACCATTGAGCCGGGTCGCTCCTTACTTACAGTTCGTTACCACGAACTATTTGATACTAAAATAATAAAATTGAAACTAGCATATTTATATGCATCAAAATAAATAGTTTTTCGGGCAATTCACAAAATAATGAACTTCCGGATTATTCACTAGATTATTTTCAGAGAGAGTTCATTGACAAAGTTCATTCAAAGTTCTTGATGTAAATTTTCTTCTTTAATCTTGCCCAAATGTAAAACAAATTTCCAATGAAAGTGGCAAAGCCTTCCGTGTCTTCAAAATAGGTTGATCCGATAAGAAAAAATTTAGGGGGGGGGAGAGGCAAAATAGGTTGATCCGATAAACTTGCGTTAGGAGCACGTTTAATAAACGCAAACTTGGGTTAATTAAGTAAATTACACTACTTTAGACTACGCTAGGGGGGGCCCTCGCCCCCTTGATCCGCTACTGCAAAAAGTAGTCTTTATTTCTTTCTTCAAAAGTAATATATGTTTTACGTGTGCTAAAATTTGTTTCAAAATGTAACTTAATCTTCAGAGCAAAGAGTGTAGTCAACTTGTTAGAGTGGAGGCTGGCTCTAGTGTCGATTAAAAAATAATAACCAACGTCACCTAGCGTTTGGCATTTATTGGCATTTTTCAAGTTTTTTAATTGTGTTTTTCTCAGAAACTGAGATCAGACACTTATTACCACATTGGTATTTGTACCGTTACACTAATTTTTCTTTATTCTTACACTTACTCGTCTACACTAGCGCCATTTTCTACTTTTATAAGTTGCTCATAGTATTTGATTCAGAGTCTAAAAGTTCAGGTGAATTTCGTGATACTTTCCCCACTTGATGATGTTTAAAATGTCAGAGAAATAAGGTCAACACCATGGGCGTAGGCAGCATATTGTCTGGGGGGGCAGTCGATAGTGTGATGGAGTTTTATCAACTGCTTTTTCCAAACCATCTGCTTTTTCAGCCATATCTAATGTAAATTTGAAGGTCTAGGGGGGGGGGGGGCAGCTGCCCCCTCCTCCCCCCTTCCTACGTCCATGGTCAACACCATTACGGAAACCTCTATAGTGTAAAACCGAGGGTATCAGCACCATAAATAGAAAAAAAAAACAGAGCAATTTTCTCGGAAAAATCTCTGGCTCCTGGTTTTACTTTTTAATCTGCGTTTAAATTCATTTGCAACATATTTTACAACAAAAAGAAAACTTTCACATATTCCTTTTCCACATCTCAGAAATTGTAAATGGAACTTGTTATTTTAACAGCGATTAAGTGCTTGTACTACTACTTCTACTTTCAACTTTCTGCAGCGTCAAGCCCTGCAAGGCCAACACAACCGCAAACACCTTTTCCCCAAAGAGATGTATTTAGACCTTCATACTTTTCTCCCCCCCCCCCCCCCATGAAGTTTCTATTTCCTTTAAATTCTTTTTTATGACATCTTTCCACCCCGATCAAGGACATCCTGCTTTTCATATAGCCATAGACAGGTCGTCAAAAAGTGCTATCTTTCGGCAGCTCTTTGATCTCCAACTCCACCTTCTAGTGGCAACTTACAGGATCGAGAAGGAAGAGTCCTCCCGAGAACTCCGGACATACCAGTGATACCTCCACTTTTTTTATCAGGTTTCTGTAGCCTGACTGGGAAGATATGCTAGCAGCAACAAGCTACCGCGAAGACTGGAGACTTCTTGTCGATGCCCTTGTCGGCGCCCTTGGAGGCACAAGAAGATATAAGGTCTAAGGTAAGGTCTTTAATCAGAAATTCACGGCCTAGCCATTTAAGTCTTTATTTCATTTTGAAAATCAAAAACTCCACCAAAAATAATTTGATTATAGTTTTCAGATTATGTGGGCTAAAAATTTTTTTTTTAACAATTTATGCGAAGGAAAAAGCTTTTTTTTCCATCCATACTTTTCTTAATTTTACTTTTGCCGACTATAAGATCATTTTGATAATATATCATGGTTGCAGCGGTAGCTGCAACAAAGTAAGAAGCGAACCACAGTCTATAGTAACCAAAAGTTAAAAAACGCGATTTGAAGAGAATGCCTAATGAACAAAAAATCGCCATCTGACACTGAATCAGGAATGGTGACTATTGTTTCGGTTAATCTTAAAAGTAAAAGTTTATTGCGAAAAGAAATTTATTGTAATTTCGAAAAAAGCCTGAAACCCCCTTGAAAACGGCGTCAGATCGAAATAAAAAGTGCACCATTGGAATCACCATGGCCCAAAACCTTTTGTAGGATAATTACCCATCTTGAACACCAAGGAAAATGACTTGAAAATGAAGGAAAATGAGGGCAAATGAGCCCCCCCCCTCCCTTCAGGCACCCTCCCCGCAAACTAGTCCTATAAAAATTTTGAGATAACCATTTGGTTTAACATAGTTCAAAGGCCCAATATATATGGTTTCGATGATGATATGGCCCTCCATGTTCCCTGGGGAAGGGCTTTATGTGGCATCGGGCGTATCGATATCGCGCGATCGGTATCGGATGTAGTGGTATCGTTGTACTGTATCGGGAATATCGGTATCGGTATCCGATGCTTTTTTCCGTCATTTTCTAGGCTCATTTTTTAAAGCATGTCCCGGCAAGGTATGATGGATGCAGCGGTAGCTGCAACCTAGTAAAGAGCGAACCACAGTCCGTAGTAACCAAAAGTTAAAAAACGCAATTTCAGAAAACTGCCTAGTGAAAAAAAATCCATCTGACACTGACTCAGGAATGTTAACTATTATTTCGGTTCGTCTTGAAAGTTAATTTTATTGCGAAAAGAAATTTATGGTGATTTCGAAAAAAGCCCCAAACCCCTGGAGAATGACGTCAGATTAAAATGAAAAGTGTACCATTAGAATCAGCATGGTCCAAAACCTTTTGTAAGATAATTACAGCCCCCTCCCCCTTGACCACCAAGGAAAATGACTTTTTTGCGTGGGCAGCACTGATGTGTCTCCTTTTTTTTCTTTTCTTTTTTTTCACCAGGGCATGATAGAGAGATCTTTAATGGCTAATTCGAATTGCAATTAAATTTTCTAGTGCCCTTTTTAAGTGACCAAATAGATTGGAAGGCAAATAGTCCCCCCTCCCTTCAGGCCCCCTCCCCGCAAACTAGTCCTATAACAATTTTGAGATAGCCATTTTGTTTAACATAGTTAAAAGTTCCAATATATATGGTTTTGATGATAATATGACCCTTCATATTCCCTAGGGAAGGGCTGTATGTGGCATTGGGCATATCGATATCGCGCGATCTGCATCGGGTGTAGTTGTATCGTTGTACCGTATCGGGGATATCGGTATCGGTATCCGGTGTTTTTTCAGTCATTTTCTAGGCTCATTTTTAAAGCCTATCCCGGCTAGGTATGATGGTTGCAGCGGTAGCTGCAACCTAGTAAAGAGCGAACCACAGCCCGTAATAACCAAAAGTTAAAAACACGGTTTGAGAAAACTGCCTAGTGAAAAAAAATGACATCTGACACTGACTCAGGAATGTTAACTGTTATTTCAGTTCGTCTTGAAAGTAAAAGTTTATTGCGAAAAGAAATTTATGGTGATTTCGAAAAAAGCCTCAAAACCCTCGAAAATGACGTCAAATCAAAATGAAAAGTGTACCATTGAAACCAGCATGGTCGACAACCTTTTACAGGAAATTACAGTCCCCCTCCCTGAACAACAAGGAAAACCACTCTTTTTCATCGGTAGCAATGATCTGTAGGCTATCCCGTTTTTTTTCAACAGGCCTAGCGGGCTACCAGAACATCATAGAGAGATGCTTAATGACTTATTCAAAAGCTAAATCTCATATTTACGTGCTCTTTATAAATTCCACCATCTACAAGTGCCATATGGCACTAAAATGGCACTTTTTGTGCTATTTCACAAGGGGTGGCAGCATGCCACCCCTAACAGGCTACCATAAAATCGTAGACAGATCTTTTATAGCTCATATAAAAGATATTGCTCATATCTACGTCTTTCATATAGCTTACATTCCACCATCAGCAAGTTCCAAATGGCACTAAAAACGGCATTTTTGATGCCGTGTCTCAAGTGGAAAAGCTTGGGCTATTGGGCTAGCAGAACTTATAAGAGTGATGTTTAATGACTCATTTGAAAACCATTGCTCTTATATATGTGCTTTTTTTTATCAATTTTACCATTCCTGTGCGATATAGCACCGAAAACAACACTTCTTAAGCGGAAAAGCTCTTAAGTACAAAACAGGTACTATTGTCATAGTTAGGTTCCAGAACCCTTAACTGGAGGTTCACAAGAGCCCCTCAGGTACAATCCCGTCCCACCCCCCTTTTTAAGTTTCAAAAATCGTCTGCTCATCAGTAAGCTACTGAAACGTTAGCAGGCTACCACACCGTTTTAGATAGATGTTTAATGGCTCAATTAAAAGCTATTGCTTATGTTTACTAGGTTTTTAAAATTTTTTATCATCTATTAGATTTTACAGATTTTAATGTTAAATAGTTCCTGGCGAAAATTTGCAATGAACTCTTTTTCATGGTTGAAATATTAGCTGCAACATAGTAAAGAGCGAACCACGGCGCATAATAACTAAAAGTTAAAAAAAAATGTGAAAACACTCATTTGTTTTTCTTTTTTCCAGGCCTAGCGGGTTACTATAACATTATAGAGAGATGATTAAGAGCTCGTTCAAAAGCTATTTTTCATATGTACGTGGTTTATATAAATTTTGCCGTGTGAAAATACCATTGGGCACGAAAAAAGGCACTTTTTATGCCGTTTCTCAAGGGGTGGGCTAGCGGGCTACCAGAACATCTTAGATAGATTTTTGATAGCTCATATAAAAATTATTCCTCATGTTTACCTTCTTCCTATAAATTCCACCATCTGCAAATTTCAAAGAGCACTAAAAACAGCACTTTTGGTGCCAAAGTGGAAAAGTGGGGCTAGTGGGCTACCAGAACTTTTTAGAGTGATGTTTATTGGCTGATTTGAAAATCAGCCAATTTTGCTCATATATACGTGCTTTTTATCAATTCTAATATTAGTATTAGTAAGTGAGATTTAGCACTGAAAACAACATTTTTGGTGCCACGTCTTAAGTGGAAAATCTTGAAAACATAAAACGGTATCATTTAATAATTATGTTCCAAAGCCCTGAACTGGAGGTTTGCAAGAACACTTCCTGCAAATTCCTTCTCCAGCCCCCTTAATAATTTACGCAATAAAAGTCCTACAAACACCGATGTATTAAATTACATTATTAGAGGCAGGGTTCATTCCGTACAGTGCTAGACTTCAAATTAGATTAACATGCGTTCGATTCCAGCTTGGATTTTTTTTTTAATCATGGTTTTCCTCTTGATATGATTACTTTTCAGATAATCCTCTATTTTTACAAACGTGATGCACTTATTTTTTAAGGCATATCCCGGGAGGGCTCATTTTGAACATGTTACTCATATCAAAGTTTTTTTTATCGATTTTATCATCCAAAAGTGTCATATAGCACTAAAAAAGACACTTTTGGTACCACTTCTTAAGTGGAAGAGTTTGGAAGCATACAACTGTACCATTGCAATAATTATGGTTCATAGCCCTTAAATGGAGGTTTATAAGAAACCCTCATATAAGCTCCCCCTCCAGGCCCTCTTAGTAAGTTGGGGAAACAACCGAAAGTGCACTTTGTGGGAATGTGGTATCAAATCGAACTTATAGAAAGCGATTAGGTGTTAATGTCGGCTTCTAAATGAGCCTTTAAACAGCTTTCTTTTGTTAGAATAGTCTGCTAGTTTCTGCTAGTGCTAGTCAATAGGTGATGTATAAAGCCCTGTCTTCATTATGGCCTTTTCAGGCGAAGTCGGCCAAGCTTTTTGCTCATCGAAAAACAAACGTTCCTGAAAAACATGTATTGTTTTGGGAAGCATGAATAATGAACTTTATGTTATAGACTGAAAGTTTTTCTCAGCTGTCAAGGTTGTTTGCAGTATTTTCTTGAGGTGTCTTATCTCCTCCCCTAGATCGGTGACAATTAGAAAATATCTCAATAATAAGTTTTAAACTGAAACTAAGAAGTGACACTAAAAATTCAAATGAACATACATTATTCCGTATAAATAAAAAAGATAGTGGCAGCGTTGTTTCCCCAACCTTTTTTAATTAAATTTTAATCAAAAACGAACGAAGATTAATCTAAAAAAACAAAGTTTTTCCGACGGAAGTAAAGAGCGAAGTTGAAACTTAAAACGGAAAAAAATTATTACTTCACAGCCTATTTAATATATATTAATAAAACTAGTACAAATAAACCAACTAATTATGTTTCCCTATGCTTTTAGTATTATACAAAACTAGCGCTTTACTGAAAACACAAAGTAATAGCCTATAGGAGTTATGGTACAGTAAAAGCAAACCAATTAAGGACATTTTTTTACAGAATAAAAATATTATCAATCCCTTTTATGTTCAATCCCTATTAAGATAAAGCAACAATCCATTTTAGAATTGTTGCATTATTTTTTTTACGTTTAATTTGGTATCACTTCTGCGCAATGGCTCAGTTCAATGACTGGCTCTCGTTTTGGTTCTAAAAAACCTGTCATGGTTAGTTTCTACACAAGTTCGAAGTAAAACCATCTTGATCGTATTACGACTATAGACTAGCTTTAGAATTTGTATAAGAAATAATCGGATTTCCAGAGTTCATATTATGTCTTATTTGATCTTCTTTTCAAGTAATGCTAAAGCATATTTCTTACAATTTAAGACTGTATATTACCCACTATTGGTATTATAGCTGTTGAGACCAAAATGCTACTTGATATATCAATGCAATATTTCTGTATGATGTTCAATTACTTCGCGGTTATTAAAAAATATTTAGTTTTACGCTTATGTTTTTAAGATAATTTTAATTGTAGGCTATACTAAAAGTTACTGATGTCACAACTGGTGTAAGACTATGAAAAGCTTTATAGATTTGTTTAGTGTTGTCAGGCTACATACTCACTTTTGACTCTTAAATCAATAATCCTGTGTTTTATACGTGAC
This sequence comes from Artemia sp. Qi Xiang Cuo, assembly GCF_049724085.1. Lineage (NCBI taxonomy): Eukaryota > Metazoa > Arthropoda > Branchiopoda > Anostraca > Artemiidae > Artemia > Artemia sp. Qi Xiang Cuo. The sequence goes on from NC_142803.1 coordinate 56,044,428, forward strand.
TTTGTGTTTTCAGTAAAGTACTAGTTTTGTATATTCCTAAAAGCATAGGGAAACATAATTAGTTGGTTTATATGTACTAGTTTTATTGATATATATTAAATAGGCTGTGAAGTAATAGTTTTTGTCCGTTTTAAGTTTCAACTTCGCTCTTTACTTCGGAAAACTTTTTTTTTTAGATTAATATTATTCAAGCACATTCCTGGCCAAAGAATGTAACCTCTTCTACTCTCAGACTTTTTGTACCTCTCAACTTTTCAGACTCTTTAATTTAGGATCTGCGATTCTATGACCAGCCTGCATGGAAACCAAGAAGAATCATAATTTTATATAAATTCTTTGACCTACAATGCCTTTCCATTTAGAAATAAAACGAATTGAAAAATAAAAACGGGTACAATGTTTGAAATAAGACAGTGCAAAATAAACAAAAGAAGCCTTCTTTATTCGTAATACAAGAAAAGTCCGAATATTCGCTTCATTTCCGGAAGTCTTCATCAACAGGAATAATATAAACATTAATTTTTTTTTTTTTTTTTTTTTTTTATGTAATTTTTTTTTTATTGTTCGTGTTTTTGTTTTCTTTTTTCTTTTTTCATGCTTTGTTTAATTTAGTTTCCCCGTTGATAAAGGCTTCCAGACGTGAAGTCGAAATATCTGGACTTTTATTATTACTAGTCGAAAAAAGGCAGTTTTGTGATTTTCCACTGTCTTATTATACCTGCTTTTCTATATGTTCATTTTGTTTTATTCAAATACGAGGCTGTAAGGCATAATGAACAAATTACTTAAAAAAATATTTACTCGCTATGCACTGATCAGAGTCGCAGATAGGGCCAACTGAAGAAAAGCTCACAGCTAGTAATATAAATTAAGGTCCACTGAGGATGGGAACTTGGGGGGATTAAAACACATGGTGGCACTGAACTGAATTACACTAGATATTGAGCTAATTTCAGAACTCTCCTCATAGAAAAGAGGATTCCAATAATTAAAAATTCAAAGTAAAAAAAAAAAAATTATACAAGCATAGGCTGCACAATAGTGCTGTCTAAGTAAAAAGCAAAGTGGCCTCTATTTAGTACTTTTTTTCCATCAAGACACTTAGCATGGAAGGAGTCGTTGTAGAAACTTCGGAAGGAGCTCAATCGAATGGAAAGTGATAGTTTTAGTACCATTTTTAAGATTCAAAAAGACCTGTAGGGCAACCAGCCCACGTCCCCTGCCCCCATCTCCAAAAATACACCTGCTCAAAATTTTGATATAGTCGTTTTGTTTAAGCATAGTTGAAAGGTCCAATAATTATGCCTCTGTGTCAACACAGAGTATGCCTTTACAGAATTATGGCTCAGATCTAAAAAAATAATTAAATAAAAAAAAATTCAACTGAAAGTAAGGAGCAACATTAAAACTTAAAATGAACAGAAATTATTGTGAATATGAGGGGGTTGCCCCCTCCTCAATACCTTGCTCTTAACGCTAAACTTTGACTTTCTGTTCCAACTATTAAAGAATGACTCATGAAACGCAAGAATCGTTTAATTAGAATAATAAGCTTTTTTTTAAGTTAAAAAAACATGGTGATTCATTAAGGGTTTCCCAGATTGAATGATTCAGCTGTTTATAAAAATCGCTCACACAGAGGCTGCATTTTCAATGCTGGAGTTCACTTTTCTTCTTGTAAAAGGAAACAAGAGGTCTTAAATTTTCAAAAACGGTTGATTTCTTATTAGCCTAAGTGATTTCGGCCTACTTTATTGTTTTGACTGTTTCAAGCCTCACCTTCCTGAATCTGATGGTCTGTTCCTAATTTCTTGTACGGTTCACATTATAGCAACTTTGAATTTTCTGCCAAACTTTCTGTTCTATTTGCGAAAGCCTGGTAAACTTTCTTAGTTCACTTTCTGGCAAATCATACGCTAAAAGCAAAAAAGTAGATTTGTTAGTTAACTAAGTTTCGTTAAATCGAACGCAACTTTGGTATAAGGATGCATCATGGCATGGATGCTGAGGACATGACAGTTCCTCTTTATTTGTGTGTATATCTGCAAGAAAATGGGAAGATATACCAAATACCCAGTATACCCAATACCAAATGGGTATTGGGGATATCTCAGAGAAAAATTTCGTAAAGAAACCCACAAAGGTAGCCAATGTGCACTTGTGTTTCGGAATAAGCAGATATTTGGGAGTGTGGGCGAAAAAGAGAGGCTAATTAGGGATTAATCTGCGATGAAATAGGCCCCCCTTCACGGGATTGGTTCCAGACATGTGTACAACACAGAAACAATTTTTTCAAGTACTATTTCCTCGATTTGCGCTCCTTTAGTTAATTAAAGTGAGCTATGCGCCTATGTGTTTGTCTTGTAACCTTGACACAAGCGTATGTCAGAAGCAAATGGGGACACCAAGGATGTGTCAGTTTGATTGAAATGATGGTGACAATCGGTGACATGTGTATAAAATTTTTATAAGAGTATTAGCCGCGTGGCAACCCTGCTACAAACGGTATTAACGGCATTGTTTTAGCACTACTATCGTTTGCCCTTAACTTTCTGTTAGTAATAGATTAAATCCGCTTGCACATAGCAATGATCGCATCCAGCTTGGCAAAAGTTGGCTTAGGATTCCAGGCCTAAATAGGTTACTTATGCAGATTAATCGTTGACTACGCATCAGAAAAATAATTATTCTTTCGGATTGCTTTAACTGTTTAGGAATTTATTGGAATAGAGCCGGAACGGTCTACCCGGCCAACGCTGTATCGGTACCGAAACCTTTTCTTATGAATTACACGGTTCGAACTTATTGAGTATGAGCATAATAAGAGACTAGGGACCTTTTCTGTTATACGTACAGATCCCCTCTTGTGGAATTTAGGTTGTACATAAACCGAATATTTAAGTTTGTTCCCTGCTTAACTCAATGAAGAAGGTCAATACCCGGCAATATTTCCTCAAACAGATCCTTTCCTTCGTCTCCTCCGCCAAAAAAACTCCCACACACAGGAGTCAAACAATGACCGTCTGGTCCCCCACCGTTGTTTATTACAGTTGTATGTACGTTTTACTGTGTATAGTTGATGCCCTAATTTATAGATCCCTGTATGTACTTGCCACTCGCTTATCGCGTAGGCAGAGATATCAATGGAGGCAATAAGAAGGCCACTAAAAACTTAAATAGTGGTATACGTAAAACAGAAAAATCCGAGAAAACCACGCATTTCTACGATTTCCTAAGAAATTCTGATTTTCCTCATATAGTTTGGCTGTTCTACTTTCTTTGATTTCCTTCCCCCCAAATAAATTCCTACGTACGTCTTCGGAATCGTACTGTGATTAAACAGTTTTCAATGTCAACAGTATTTTTCGCTGCAATTTCTGCTGGGGGATTTTCCGTGGGGATTTTTTTAGGGGAAATTTTGCTCTGGGGGAATTTGCCAAAATTCATATTCGAAATTCTTCTTATGGTTTTCTTCCTTTTTTCTGACTTAATTTTAAGCGTGGAGACGGTAAGGGTAATTGCCTGGGATAAATCACCAGGATTGAATTGTCTAGAGGATATATCCGTGGGGATTTTTCCGTAGAGGTGGAGATTAAATAAAAAAAGCAAGTTTTTTTCAACTGAAAGTAAGGACCGGCATTAATACTTAAAAGGAAAAGAAACTATTACGTATATGAAAAGGGTTGCTCCTCCTCAACACCTCGCTCCTTACGCTAAAGTTTTAATTTTGTCCCAATTCCCTAAGAACGACTCCTGAAACACAAAGGTCGTTTAATTAGAACAATAAGAAGTTGGTTTTTCAAAAGTACAGCAAAACTTTAGCGTAAAGTCCGAGGTGTTGAGGAGGTCAACCCCCTTCATATACATAATAATTTTGGTTCTTTTTAAGTTTTAATGTTGCTCCTTATATTCAGTTAAAAAACTAGTTTTTTTATTTAATTTCTGATGGTTTTTTAAATAATGCCAGGAAATCTGGCTCCACCTCCACGGAAAAATCACACCTTCCCATGGATACAATCTCTAAAAATTGTTTCTTTTTCATTTAATGGTCAAGAAAAAAACGTTCTAAATGTCGAATTAAGCCGATTCCCATTACGAATTAAGCTCTATAATAGCAAAACAGTAGTATTGTTTAATAAAAAGCCCTATAATAATACTGTATAGCCCTATAATAAGCCCTATAACAAAAGAGTAGTATTCCAAGTATAGTACTTGCTACCGTGACAAGTGAATCTCACCCCTCCCCCCCCCCTCCCATGGGGCCAGATATAGCCTGTTCTGCACATAATTTGACTTTTTTTATATTCTTTGAATTCCTTCCCCCGAAATGAACTCAGCTTCAGACTGACACTCTAATTGAATAGTTCTAAAATAGAAAAGGAGCGTTCACACTCTTGTATTGTAATTCCTATATATCTTCCTTATTCACATTGGTTTTCAAAGGCAGATTACCTTATTAAAATATTCGTATATTTGCAATAACAGATATTTCAGAACTACCTTTGGCACTTATGAAATGTAGGTTCTGTTTTCATGAAGAGAAATTTTTGCAAATGTCAGGCATACATGTAGGAAATCATTTGAGGGGGAGGGAAAGTGTAAGTTTAGGAAACACAGGAAGGCGAATTATATTGAATAGTTGGGAAATTCTGCCAAAAAAAGGGAGAATATTGAGCCAAATCGAAAGGGCGTGATTGACTCGGTGGATGGGTAGATCAAACAAAATGTTCCATGGGGAATTGAGAACGAAAAAAAATGAACAAATTTCTTCCCGGGGAAGAGAGAGTTCTCCAGATTAATCTTTAGGCATTCTCCTTATCCCTCACTCATATTCTTAAAAATTAAAAACAAGTGTCATTCTCCGAGCCCTCCCCAAAAAATAACCCAAATGTGTAAAAATACGGAATATCCCCTGTGTAGTCTCAGCCTTAGTGGTGCGCAGGGTAGGGTACCCCAACACACTTTGAGATTATGCCGATTTCCCCAAACAATTTCTGGTAGTTTTTATGGAATGTACCTATTAGTTTTTTCCAACTTTACCCTCCCCTCTCAAAGTGCTGACCCCGAAAAATTACTGCTTCCATGATTTATTAGTCCGCCCTCTCTCCTTAGAAGAAGCCGCTTAATATTCTTCAGGCGACGACTCTGTCCATTCATGTCAAGACATTGATCAATTAATGATTCATCAGAGTTTAGTGCTTGAAATTCAATTTATGCTAACACCCTCTTTCTATGCTCCCTTTTAGCTTTATTATAATTCACTGTTACAGAAACCCGCAAAAATGTTTCCCACGAAGGATCTCGGTACCATTTAAATTGCACCTGTATCATTTGCACCTTATTTCCTAAGCACTTTTGGTACAATACGGATCCACTGAGGTTCCCACAAAATGAAAATCTTTCAAGGGATTCGTAACTCCAATACCAACTACAACGGAGAAGACAAAATTTCTAGCAATAGGAAATTATAAGTGGTGTTGCCAAAATATTGAGTCCTGGAGATGAACCAAATTAAAACCGTATATACAGTACAAAAACGTATAAGTACAAAAGTCTGTTTTGAATAATTTTGGTTTGAATGCACACATCGCCTTGTTCAAAACCATAGGGCATGCCTCATGTTTCCACCATTTAGCAGGAAAGCAAAAATAAGGATTTGAAGCTTTTGCAAGAGTAGCTTCATCTTAGCATCCAAACATAGAAAAAGTGGAAATTGCAGCATTCAATTAAATGGCGATGCTCATTTTTGAATTAAAAATGTAATGGTTTAAATAGTGAAATAGCAAAAAATTTGAATTTTTTAACTAAGGTTTTTCTAGTCCTTAATGAGGATGTATATTAAAAACAAATATATCAAATTATACGTATCGACCAGAAGAAAAGAGTTCTAAATACAATGTGAGAGGGTTACATCCTCTTCTTCTTCTTGTTCTCTCACTCTCCCTTTCTCTGTCTCATCTCCATCTCTCTCCTATAAAAGACGCTTTAAGCACCGTGGAAAACTCATAACCGACAGAAAATAAGGTTTATTGACAAAATTACAAACCGGGTTGAGCAAAGCTAGTCCTGATTTACTGACCCTATAACACTTCTGATGCTACACATTGAATAACAAATTTTACCGATTTTCGTTGATTTCGCCATTCTGATAAAAACGCTAGTCTATTCACAGAACACCGAGACATTTTCCAAAGTTGAAGCTAAAACTAGAAAATTATATTTTGGCAGCTCCATGCACTGGCGTTACCAAAACTCATCCCATAAAGACTAAAACAATAAGTAAACATACAAAATGGAACACAAAAAAAGTGAAATTTCACCTGAATTTTAGTTTCACCACGTTGAGCTGAGTTTTTTCCCAAACAATTTTTTTGTGTATTTAATTTAAATTTATTATTCTTTAGTCAAAATATTCTGCAGACATTGCATTCTAGCTTTTTTTAGAACACTAAAACAGATGTATTAGCTTAAAAGAGTATCAATCCCCTTTTACACTTTCCCAGAAACTTCTGATCAACGAGGGACCATCTGCCAGCAATATCCCTGGCGCGTGGGAACGGCTGCTGAAAGAAGCTCACACGATCCCGGCAAGGATAACTACTCCCTGACGCCTGCAATCGCGTGTCAGTCGTGCTTCGCATACAGTGCTGGAAACAACTAAATTTAAGTGTTGAACTCGTTGCATAGTGGATGTACTTTGAAATGAGCCTCAAGCGCCCACATCCCGATAGTGACTGTGATAACTATTCTGAAAAAAGCTTATGCTCCTCTCCAGTTGAAGAAGGATCAGGTCACGGAATGACCCGTAAACGAAGAAGAGGAATTATTGAAAAAAGAAGGCGTGACAGAATTAACCATAGCTTGTCAGAACTTCGACGTTTGGTGCCAACAGCAAGTGAAAAACAGGGATCGGCTAAACTTGAAAAGGCTGAAATTCTCCAAATGGCTGTTGATCACCTGAAAATGTTGCATGCTAAAGGTGCTATGTCTTTTGACCCACAGAGGGTGGCCATGGATTATCACAATGTAGGGTTTCGTGAATGTATGGCCGAAGTTTCACGGTATTTAGTGACTGTTGAAGGACTTGATTTGCAAGATCCTCTGAGATTACGAATGATGTCGCACCTACAACATTATACTGCGCAAAGAGAACTAGCTCAAAGACAATCTCAGTGGTTCCCTCAAACCTATCCAACACCGGGGACTTCTTCTATGTCAAGTTACCAATTCCCTCCTTTACCAAGTGAGCAAAATTTTATACCGCCAATGCCTAATGAAGACCAGATTAATGCTAATTTTGGTGTTCAAACTTCAGCTCGAGTTTTTTGTGCCCAAATACCTCCTGTTCATCCTCAAAATGCTGCAAGTGCTGCAGTGCAATACCCCTACCCCAATGCAAATACAGCAATAAGTGCTGGCTTTGGCCAATATCAACCGAGCACAAGTAGTGCCTCCCAGCCAAAACCTTATAGACCTTGGGGTGCCGAGCTTGCTTATTGACGGTGACTTGGGAGGTGTTTCTTTACACCTCAGTGAATATTTCCAGGAAGAATTATTATTTTTCTACTTGAAACAAGTGCTTAGTCAAAGCATATATGTGGCTCCAAATTGAAACCTTTCTAGTCTGTGTACATAGTGATATACACCCAAAGATCTCTTTTATATAAATTGTTAATAAATCATTTTGTTACTATGAAAATACGTTCGGAAATCAGGCGTAAGAAAACTACAAAAAAAAGGTACAAACTTAACTCTTAAGTATGTTTAGGCTAAAGCAAGGAACGAAAACAGGTATAAGAAAGGTATATAAGAACTAAATAAGTACGAGTAAGAATAGTTTTTATTAGGGGGGGGGGAAATTATATACGTTAAAAAGCTGTGTTTAAAGCAGTTTTGTTAGAGAGTGGGGGTTGAAATCTAAAACACCCCACTACCTACACTCATAAATGTATAAGTTTCTTATTGTCTTGCCCATATCGAAAGGGTGTATATATGTTCGAAGACGACTTGGAAAGTGAGAAAAATTTCTCTAACAGTTTTTGTCCGCCCGTCCATTTTTAGGATCCTATTTACTTCATATAATGTTGGGAAAGGTAAGTGAATTTTTCAGTACTTTTAGCTAAAGCATGAGCATGCCTATTTTTTATCAAGATGAAGATACATTATTCAGCTATTGCAATTTTGTAGACTTGGGGCGATTTGGAAATTTTTCATGAGATATTTTTTTTGAAGCTCTAAATTGTGTAATTTCTTAATTACTTTTTTGCAATGAATTCTCAAAACAATCAATATTCTTGGCTAGGGTCTATATTAAAATCCTCCTTTTGCATATATGCATAACAAGTTTAGCACAATTATATTTTATTAGTAAAATTATTCCTATTCAAGTATCCTCTGATGTTTTAAAGTATCGTTAAAAGTTGCTACACATATTTAGGACGGTTCTATTCGCTTTGGGCGATAAGGTCTCAGCAAGTACGAACGTTGGGAGATGGTTTCCTGCCCAAATCCTCCAGATATTAGATGATTTCCACAATGTTATCTATAACCTCTGATTTCTTTTTGTATACATTTTACCTTTTCTCTACTTTTTTTTCAAATATTCTTTCCCCTTTTAATGTTTCCCCTTCTCGAAATAAATTATCTGTACGTACCTGGATTCGACCATTGGCACGTTCTTTCTTAGCGGTTATACCATCAAAATAAAATGTTTCTCTACCGTTTTTAACCATTCTACACGTTTTGGGGGGGTGGAGGTCTGTATCAAAAACTCATATATATGCATATATATATATATATATATATATATATATATATATATATATATATATATATATATATATATATATATATATATATATATATATATATATATATATATATATATATATATATGTTGTACTGAGAGAAAAAAACAAAAGCACGGACTTTTTGCTTTTGTGTAATCTAAACAATCATCTGAATAATGTATAGCAAATCCTAATTTTATGGTAACCTTTATTGGGAAATCTTAGTATTTTTCCTATTTCTCATTATATGTTTCGTGTAAGCACTGAGTGCCTACCGTTTTGGATGAAAATAAATAAATAAATATTTCACAGAAGTTAATGCCCTTTTCCAGCAAAATATTACTCAGCCTGAAATCGCTGCTGAGATTCCGTAATTTGTTTCATTAGAAACTTTTTCGTCATAATTCTTAAAAAAAAACACATAATAGGAAAGCGGCTCATTTGCTATGTTATAATTCCAATTAAATCCTTAGTAATTAGCTAGTCTACCATGTTCAAGCTCCTAGAATTTGGAAAGAATTAGAAAAACATACAAATATCGTGACAGAATTGTGTACGCAAGAAGTGGACCTTAGGACCCTGGCACTCCCCAAAATACTAAAGTTCCATGAAATATCTGAGCACTTCGTGTTCAAAGTATCAAATAAAATTCGTTTTTTATTATTACCCCCCCCCCCTGCCCTTGAAAAAATGTGTGTTTGTGCCTATCGTGAGACGACATACAGCATTAAACTTTGCAACACGGACTTGAGATTAATTAAGAAGATTTATCCATGTCTTTCAAAAAAATTCTCAGGTGGATAAATTCATTATGACTATTTTATGAGGCCAATTTTTACAATATCCCAATTTTTACAATATCCAATTTTTTACTTTTTTTTTTTTTTTTTTTTTTTTTTTTTTAATTGTAGCCTACCACAATGTTGTCTCTTTATATTAACTGCAACTAACTACTAACTCGTATTATGGTTTGTGATAGTTCACATATAATACGAGCAGGGATCCTTCATGGTCGTGCAATGCAATAGCTCTTTATATTAACTGCAACTAACTACTAACTCGTATTATGGTTTGTGATAGTTCACATATAATACGAGCAGGGATCCTTCATGGTCGTGCAATAGCGTGACAAAAGCGAATAGCACTAATAGTACTAAAGTCGAAAATACTGAAACTATTCTCCGATGTTAGGTTTAGAATGGCTTTTGGATTAGAAAAATGAGAAAGATGGGGTCTCCTCCAATTGTTTTATATCCATTAATAAGAAGGTTAGTAAAAGAAAGAAAGATGCAGGGGCATCAATTTATGAAAATCTAGAAGTGGAACAATGCATTTTTCAAAATCTAGAGGGGGGTGATTTTGTTATTTTCTAGATTTCTTCAATGAAAATAACGAAAAAACTACATTTTTCAATGAAAATACCAAACAAAGTAAAATTTTCCAAATCTTGGGGTAAGTATTGCCCACCCCCTATTAACACTACTGTGAAGGCGTGGTTTATCCCAACATCTCTTTATTTGCATACACGCTTGAGAACATGGCGAAATCTACTCTCCGCTATTTACGAATAAGCTTCCTAAGGTTTAGAATCGTTCTTACCCTACCCTTTGCACCAATTAATAGGAGTTACGAAACATCTTAATAGAAGTCTCTATTGTGAATATTGAGAAATGCGCAAAATATATGCTTAATAGCTTTACATTAGTCAGTTCTCTTTTGTTAGGTCAAGGCTGTGTATAGGGAACATTGCCTTGACCTTCTCTCACCCCATTTAGAACCTTGAATATAGCTATGTCTCGACATTTCAAATTTGCATTTCAATTATATTTTTGACCAGTGCAACTAATGAAAAACATTTAATAGATTAATACAATCCAATTCTATTTCGTGACAAAAAAATCAAACAAATAAACAAGGCAAAATAAGATTTCACAGGCTTGAGCGACAATGGCCTAATAAAATAGGCCATTTTAAGGGGGAAGGCTTTGTTTAAAAAAATTCTAAGTCTTGTCTACCCTGTGTTTACTCGCCATTAACTTTTTTGTCACTTTTTCCGTTTGTTGTTTACTTGACATTCACTCTTTGTCACTTTCGTCCTTTTGTCGTTTAGCATACTAATCATTCACTTTTTCTTCATCTTTATTTGAGCCAGATCCGTAGCCTAAAAGCCCAATGGCATGAAGATCCGTATTTATATTCAAATAAAATATTCTGGAAATAAATATTGTTACCGTCACTTTAATTAAGCAATTTATGATTGAAGAAACAACGGGTTGGATCATAATTTTGATTAAAAATAAAACAAAAGAGTGATTCCAAAGAAACTTGTTGCAAAAGCGGAAAGCTGAATCCGCAGAACTTTTTGACTTTATGGCTCATATAAGCTTAAATCTTTGGATTTTGCCCAAATTGAAACTATCAGCCTTCTGAATTTTATTTTTAATTATCTAAAAAGATTAAGATAAATCAAATATATAACCTAAACGAGGAAAACTAAACAATCTGCAAGCAGAAACACAAGACTCGAAGCACCGAGGACATCGAAGTAAAAACATTTTTTAGGCTTATTCAAACGGTTTTAAGTCTTCCCGTACCTTAAACCACGATTTTCTAATATTTTTCATTTAGTTATTTTAGAATTATGAAGCTTCTAGGAAATCATCATATTTTGTCAGTGTTGTCACATGGAAGTTTAAAAACAAGTATGTCAAAACTAATTAGCAAAATTTTCCGCTTATTTTTCTTAAGTGTTTCTTAAGTAATTGTTGCTTAATATTTGTCCGCTTCTTAAGTATTTTGGTACTACAAAATCTTAACTTATTTTCTGCTGATTTTTTACCCACTTTCTTAAACCCTTCTTTTTTTGTGACCCCCGTTATTACCAAAATCTGCATAAATCCATGCAGAGGTTTTATCTTATTAAATCTGATTTCTTGACCTTTTTTTCCTTTTGGTAAGATATATGTGATAATGTAAATTCTAATTAGCCAATTAGATACTTGTTAAGAATCCGGTAAACACGCGATAAGTGAAGTTTTGTTAATGCTAATGAAATGAAACAAAATAGGATGAAAATATAATAGTTTATGAACAAATTTGGGCTATATATTTGGAAATTAGGGGGAGTGGGGGTAAAACACGGCATATATTAAATACGTAACCGAACCTAACCTAGGTACCTTTTTTGCCCCTTCATCCCCAAAAATCTAACTTTAAATATTTGTCATGGAATGAGCAATACCCCACTATGCAGCAAAAACCTGTTTCTCATAAAGAATATTTGAGATTTCGAGGCGGTCTATCTCGCGTGTTTACCAGATTCTTAACAAGTACCACCAATTAAAACAATCAGATTTAATTTTCGCTGACCTTGGTACTTCAAAAAGCCGAGATTAAAACTGCTAACTAAGGTACTTTGCTGAGGGCACTTCTGAAATAAATTATAAATTGGCTAAAAATTATCTTTGTACTTGTTTTTACTGTTATATCTAGCAATATAGTCCCGGAAATTATTTAGAAACAGCTCTAGCTATAACATTAGGGCTAACAAAAGTTGTTGGGTTTTAACTGTTCTTCACTCTGTATTCAAGGATAGTCAGGGGCGTCGTTTGGGGGGGTGGCAAGAGGGGGCGATTGCCCCCAAAATAATGTGGAGAAAAAAAATATTATACATTCCATGGCCTTTGACTATCCAGATATGGACCCCTCTACCCCCCCCCCCCGCCCCAATAAAAATACTGGAGATTCGCCCCTGAGGATAGTAGGCCTACTGTCTCAAGGACTGGCTGCATTCCTATGGTTTTTCTCCTTTTTTCTATTACCTTCTTACTGTCCAATCTAGTGCCGTCTTAGAATATTACATTGAAATAAAATAAAGCTGCCAACTCAGAGTCAGGGAAAGTTTCTTTAAATCCCAGTGTGAACTCTTGTTATTCATGCTTTCTAGGATAACATTTTCTATTGGGTGGAGTTGCTTTACTTAGCCCCACCCCCTGCTTTGCTAGTGGACAAATAAAAGTAATGTCACTACTAGAATAACAAGGGAAATCCCACAAAATAGACTATTACGTAGTTTGACTATCGATTATATCGAGATGTTTGTATTGACTGGGATAATATTAGTAATTTCGAATGCTAGACCTCATTTCCATCATTAATGGATAACATGTTTCCAAGCAATAAGGGATTTTTCTTCAGTTAAGGGAATTTTTCAGGTACACAAAAATCGCTACGCGTTAGAAAAAAATAATTTTTTTCCCTTGCGTAGTGTTTTCTAATTATATTGGCTTGATTTTTTTTTTATTTGATGAAATAAACCGAAACCTAAGTGACAAATAGTCAATGGCAAAAGTTAGTGGCAAGTCAGTGACAATCAGTGACACTGTTACGCCTAGAGGTCGTAACAAATGACCTATTGATTCTGCCTGACATAAAGCATTATCATTTTAGCTTTAAATGCGAGTTTTTTTTTCAAGTTTATTCGGTGAAAGGACTTAAATCATGTGACAAAAATCACTGACTGAAGTCAGTGGCAAAAGTTAGTGCCAAATCAGTGACAATTCAGTGACGCTATTAAGTCTAGAGGTCGTAACAAACACCTTGTCAGGGACTATTTGTCAGTGACAACTGAGTGATACCATTGCGCCTAGAGGCCGTAACAAACAACTTATTGATTCTACCTGAGATAACAGATTAGCTTTTTGGCTTTAAACGGGAGACTTTTTTTCAAATTTATACGGTGAAAGGACTGAAATCATGTAAACATCCAGAAATGTTTACAGGAAGGAAGGGCTCTTTCGGTAGGAAGAATGGGCCTGCTTTTTTAGAATATATATATATATATATATATATATATATATATATATATATATATATATATATATATATATATATATATATATATATATATATATATATATATATATATATATATATATATATATATATATATATATATATATATATATATATATATATATATATATATATATATATATATATATATATATATATATATATATATATATATATATATATATATATATAAAAAAATATATATATATATATATATATATATATATATATATATATATATATATATATATATATATATATATATATATATATATATACATATATATATATAACCTTTTTTTATGTTTTTTTTATCTCTTGCGTGATCTATAATTTGTAAATAGCCTACTATACGTTGAATTACGCCTGCAAAGCTATCGCTAATTAGCCACCAATATCTACATAAATGCGTAAAACTATCAAAAAATGCATAAAACTATACCTGCTTACAGATTTCACACAGTGAGCGGCAGTAAGGACCCATCTATCAGCTATTAAGGCTCCCCCACAGAAGTGCATCCGGGTAGTCGTTCCAACTTTTTGAAGTGAAACTTGCCATGGTGCATAGCCTTTAAGGAGTATAGTTTTAGTTACGATATATATATATATATATATATATATATATATATATATATATATATATATATATATATATATATATATATATATATATATATATATATATATATATATATATATATATATATATATATATATATATATATATATATATATTTATATATATATTTATATATAACAGGAGAGAGAGAGAAGAAGAAGAAAAGGACTGCCATCCTAATCCAGTAATTGAGATAACTGTGCACTTGAACGAGGTTTTGACCTTAATCATCTATCCAACTACCTAGGACCAAACAGTATAACCGAACTATCAACCAAATCGAAATGTCAAAATCCATGCAAAGTCGTCATCAATAAATGTAAGTCGTTCTAAATTTACAAGCAAAAGCACCTTAAATCTAGTGAAATATTTCCAAGTAGTACCTTTCATTAGGGCTCATCAGAAGAAATACCACCTGCCTTAACGGGTTTCGAGGCATTACTTTCTTTACCCGGCGCAGTGGAGCCTCTACCAAAAGATCTTTATGGTATCCCTATGTTAGGTAAAACTTGTGAAATACATGCATACAAGTAAAACTATTAAAAAAATACATACAAAATGAGTTTGATTCTTTCCTTAGTGAAATCCCATAGGTCAATGAAAGCAAAGACAATTCTGACCCAAATAAAGACTGGTATGTATGTATGTATGTATAAATTTATTGTCCATCATAAATGTAAAATACAACACTGATGGAGTATAACAGTAGTATCCTTCTTTTGAATTTGCTTGCCCCTCCGTACCAAACAGGTTTTTCTGGTAGTCCTATTCTACAGGGGCATTACACCCTTTCAAAGAGATTTACGTAATTTCTAGTTCAAGGTATATACATGTTTTTTTTTACCATCTTTTGAATTCTACAAGCCTCCTCCGTACCAAACAGGTTTTTCTAGTAGTCCTATTCTACAGGTCATTACACCTTTCACAGAGATTTACGCAATTTCTAGTTCAAGGTATATACATGTCTTTTTTTACCATCTTTTGAATTCTACGACGCCCCCGTACCAAACAGGTTGGGTATAATCAGTTTTGATTCAAGTTTTTCTGACACAATTAACTAAATTTCTATTTCATGATATACAAGTTTTTTTTTTTAGGTTAAATCCATGTCAGAAAAATCGGCGTGTCTTTTTTAGCTGCCAATATATTCAATTATTTTTTGTATATATTCATGTTTCATATTAGATTCTTCAACAGTTTTGAATAGTTTATTCAACTTAACATTACTGACATTTTTTATGAATATTTACATAGAAAATTGATAATTCTAAGCATTTTCTGGTGAATAAAATTTTCTCATTATTATAATAAAAAGAAATTGTCTTGTCATTAAGTTAAGGAAGAAATACTTTCCTTACACTAGAACTAAGGGTACTTATGCACTTAGAAGCCTTTTGTTTTTAGGAGCTAAAACCTATACACAGTTCTCTTACTGGCTGAAATTTACGGTGCGATTTTTATCAAGATCAGTGGGCCTTTTTAGAGATGTTTTTGAAAAAAGTGCTTAGCTTTCGATCGGTAATTTGGGATTAGAATAAAATGTTGATTCTTTTAATTTATTAATTGTTACAAAAGCTTCATTTATATTAAGATCAGTGGCTTTTTTTTAGGGATGTTTTTGAAAATAATTCAAGGCCAGTCTTCATTTAAGGTGTAATTTTTATCAAGATCAGTTGGCCTTTTTAGGGATGATTTTGAAAAAGTGCTTAGCTTTCGATCGGTTATTTGGGGTTATAATAAAATGTTGATTATTTTAATTTATTAATTGTTACAAAAGTTTCGTTTTTAGAGTTTCGGCTACTATTAACCTGATTTGTTCCTTACTTATAGTTCGTTACCACGTACTGCTGGAAAATGTATTTCAGTGATATTTTAGATCATAGTAGCCTAATAGTGCTTTTAGTCTTTAGAAGAAGAACCAAAACAATTTATAATCTATGCTGCTTACCTTAGTTTAAGAGCTGAAAATCATTCTAAAAAATATAAATTTGTAACAATGAGTATTTTATTTTTACAATAAAGTAAAATATAAATGTTTATTTAATTTAAAAAATAAAAAATTTCCAGCTCCCCCTATTTTAACACCAGTTTTTTAATGCAAAAAATAGGCACATATTGCACTCTGTTTAAATCAGAATAATCCGTGGATTCTTAATCTTTATGACCCAAGGACCAAAATGGTCCCATTCCCCCTCCAACTTTTTAGCAGAAAGATAAGCATCTTGCTTGTAAAATTTCGTGGCAAACCCAGTTTTTGTCGAATTAAGATTCAGTTGCTCAAAAAAGTAATTGAAAACCCCTGATTTTGAAATCAAGATGTTTTTGACACTACTTTAGATGCCTAACATAAACAGAATTATTTTCCAAACCCAAAATGAATTTTTTTTTCATGCTAAATTTTTCTCTTTTTTTAAAGATATAAGATACGTGCTATAATGCCCCTCTTGAAAAGAAGGTAAGATGGAGCAAACCTGCATTAATGCGAACCACATGGGCATCTATTATCAAATACACTGGTAGAATTACACATGATCTTGGCCGGCCATTAGCTACGAAACTTTTAATGTCAGGTTCCTCTTACCTCAGTGTTAGCTCCACGCAAATTGGAATGAATTTGAATAGTGAAGGTGCTTCTTCACATAATACCTCAACCTCATCAGATCAAGATAGGAGTGGCACTCCCCTTCAAGCCATACCAGATAATTCTGATATGCAGTCATATATTGTAATTTTATTTATTTTTTTTCCTTTTTTTTCAAAAATATGACAAAATTTTCTCACAAGAATAGATTTGGATGAGTAAAAATTAGAATGTTTTTATAAACTATTTCATTTCATTTAATCAGACAAATTTTTGTTATATAAATTAATGATTATAATGAACTTCTATAAAAAAAAAACCTGACAATTTAAAAAAAACCCACGACAATATAAAATTAAAAAATTAACATTATAATTTAAAACAAAACTCAAAATTTGAAAAAAAAACAAAAAAAAAACGATTTTATCTTTAACATTCTCCAACCATTCTTAAAAATGTATTATTGCGCTAAGCCATTTGCGCGCATCCGCTCCTTATCAGATCTCCCATCGCGAAATATGAATTTTTAATCCGCCCGACATGTATAATTCGAATTTTAAGTGCTCCTTGCAAAGTGGGCTTTTGATAACAGGATGTCTATCTTCGATAAGCAATTAACACAGGAAAAAAGGTTTTTTAATAATTTCTAAATATGTCATCACAGCGATGTCAAGAAACATTATTTGGGGCGAACTCATTTCATTGAAACACTTCAGTGTTTTCGAGAAAGAATTTGAGGCTGTTCTATTTGAACAGTGTTGTGAAGTCCGATACCCCCACCTCGAAAGGGTCCATCCTCCTCCCTCAAAGGAAGTTCCCGGTTCCCAAGGGGTCCTTCCCGGGTGGGGTTGGGGGGGAAGCTGTGGGAGGCGCTACCTCATGCGCTACGAGCCCAAGACGCGCCACAGGGATGTGCCGCGGGCCAGGAAAGCGCCGCAGGATGCGCCGCAGGGATGCGCCGCGGGGATGCGCTGCTTACCAAACCCAATTAAACGTTAAACAAAAACCACGATGATGTAAAATGCACAAATTCAAATAATAACATTAAGCAAAACTCCAATTTTTAAAAAAAAACAAAAAAAACGATATGATCTGTAAAAGTCGAAAAGACCTCTTAAAAATTGATTTTCGCGAAAAGCCTTTTGCGCTAAGCTCCCCAAACCCCTCCCCGGGAGGGGTTTGGGGGAGGGGGCTCTAAAAAGGACCATCCAAAATTTTAATTGCACTTTAATTGTTGATATGGATGGAGAAAAAAAAGTTCTTCTCTCTAACAATCATTTATTTAGCCCAAGTCAACTATATGTAAAATAAAAACTTTTTTTTTCTACAGATTAAATATATAGCACCTCCAGCGACACCATTGAGTGATGAATCAAGTTTATTTACAGAAGAAATTATGTCACCGCCAGCAGAGTTCAAGGATAAATTAACACTAATTCTAGAGACTTTGGAGTGGCAAAGAAAGCTCCTTAACGATTTTTTTTGGGAATTGGCTTGCCGGAAGGACTTAACCATAGATATTAACATGCTCGACGACCCAGAGTGGAAAGATAGTTTTTTGCGTGAACATTTAAGTGATGCTACAATTAAATCTGAACTTAGTCCTCATAACGAACTTTCACCAGAGGACAATACAGACAGGATCAATCAATTGTCCCCAAGCACCCTAGAATACATACAAGGAGATTTCATGCCCCATTCCTTCAATGTGATTGAACAGACTGGGAATAGCTTTATTAATAATTCGCTGTCACCCTTCTCCACCAGTCCACCAAAAAGTCTAGATAGTAGTAGTAAAACAACAGCAGCTCATTTTTCCGGAGACATTTTTAACGATAACTTTACAATTAGTGAATTGAGTCATGAACAAACAGGGACAAGACATGAAAATATTGCTACGTCCCCGGACTCGTCTAATTTTTATTTGTTTGAATCCGCTAGAGGCCATTTGCAAGCGTAAAGGGTAGATTTTAGCGTTCCCAAGGAAAACGCTAACATTATTTTAAATGACCCCGTGAAAGTTCTCCGTAGCTATATCGACAGACTTCGAGCCCTTATTGAGGTTCAGATCCAAAAAATAGGAGGTCGGAAGTAACTCAAAGCAGCATTGAGTCAAAAAGTGTATTTACAATAGGGGACATCCGTAGAACTGCTTTATTTTAATTTTTCGACACGCAGCCAAACATTATAACCTGGTCGAGAAGATTTTTAAGAATACATTTTAAAAATGGTAAGTAAAGTATATTAAGATTTGGATAAATTTGACTATAGGGGGAGAGGGTCCACCATTTTATACATTTAATAAATGGATCTTAATCTCAGTATAATTAAAAAAAACTTTTAAGGGGAGGGCGAGGTAAAAAAAATAAATGAAACTCGTATCTTCCGGAGACAAGATGATTTTAGGGATTCAATTTTGACGCAGGGCATAAATGTTTTAAGTATGCATTTTTAGCAGCAACCCATAAGACATTAAAAAAAGAATCGTAAATGCAAAATGTCGACAGACTTACTTTCACCAGTGGGAAAATTTTTCATAAATTAATTTTTTTGTTTGAGGTTGTATAGTAGCCTGGTTAAATTAAATAAATACCACGTCTTGTGACCGAACAGGAATAGCGGCGTGTTGGTTGAGATGGTCGCCAAGAATACACAGACTGGTTCGCTGGGGGGAAAAACCGAATAAAAAGGAAGTGTTGTACGCAGTGAGGACATAGACGGTAGAAAATTTAATAAATTTAGTATGGATTATTTACCAACCTCTAAAAGATATAAATTCTTATGGTCATTTTTTTACCATCATAGCGATAAATCAGCTCCGTTGTCGAGGTCAAAAATATGGGGAACGTTTCTATTGTCACATGCGCCTTTCTTCATTTAGATCTGAGTAAAAGGTTTCAGACCGCATCGGGACTTGCAAACTTCACGGGAATCAAATACTAGAATTGCCAGTTGAATGCAAAAATGTTCTACAATTTAAAAATTTTCAAAATTCCCTTCTGCAATCGCATTAAGTGTCTTCAGATTGTAAAACAAGACTGGTTGAGGTATCAAACCCATCGTAGCCAAATATTGTCAAGGAACATAAACTATTTGCATGTTCCTACGCACATGCCCTTTACGAAACCAAACCTCAAATTCTATTTGAAGATTTTTCTTTGAATATGGACAAGGAGGGCATTTTGTAAAAGCTTTTGGTTTCCTTAATTAAAAATGGCAATCAAGGCAATTTCACGATTGTGTCATTCCAATTATACAATAACATAATTGGATAAGGAATAGCTGGTGTTGGAAGAGAGGAAGCTTGGCTGGATTTTTAACAATACCCTTGCCCCAAAAAATGTGGGTAAGGACCAAAATCCCCTTATTGACCCCATTTCAACGAAACAAAGTAACTGTCGGGGGTGGGCTCACAATTCACGTCATTTAAAAATTAAACAACAATTTTTTTAACGGTTTTTATCCAAAACTCTAACTCTGATCTGAAGCATGTGCTACCTGTATTGGCAGTTCTTCAAAAAAATGGAAAAGTGGATGATGCACGGGTGATAGACAACCTTACGGGGATAATCACGCCTAAGTCCTCGGAATAATTGCGTGTGTTGGAATTTATGTGGACATTTAGTGAAGCCGGTGTTGAGTACACGAATAAAATTCTCTTTTTAGGTTCATACAGGTTTTCCCTAAATGATTGAGTGAATTAATTCTATTGCAGAAAAACGATGATGGTTGCAATGCTTTCCCTCTTCTCAAACAACAATATCCAACTGATTTATCAGATTGGTAAGAAGTCAAGGACATCTATCTTTTTGATTATCATTTTTCCATGTTAAGCTTCTCCAATGAGACGATTTTCTGTAGTGATTCGTTTTACGACAGTCTTAATGATCGTAGGTGCACCCCTCAGGCATATAGTTTTGCAAAGAGCGTTCGGATAGAGGGAGGACGTTAAAATAGATTTAACTTCTGCAAGCTATATTTATCGAGTGGCATATTAAATTTGCTAGACATTATGTGCAAAAATACAGATAAAATCTACTAGTAATTTAAACTTGATTTGGGTTATTATTTTTCTTAGCCTCATCTAGTGATGGACCTCATACTGAAAATTAGTGGGGGAATAATTGGGCTAATTACCGACATTGATCAGCACCTGTTCATCGAGAGGTCAATGAGGGGGGTTTTGTTTTTCACGGAGACCGTATCTTGGAAACCAATCCAACGGGGGAGAAGACGGGGACAAAATCGAATGCAGTTTTTCTCGATATGAAGTCTCTCTACCCCTCAGCCATGACCCAGTATGCACTACCTTACGACAACTATAAATGTTTCAATGACCCACAGGCTACCCATTTCTCCAGATTTAACAGTGCTGAGGAGACTGGCCGGGTTGGACGTTATTTTGAAATTGACGGAGGTACAGCAGTCGAGCTTCAAGATTAAGTAAAGGATTTTGCTTTCCAATGTATCAATAGAACTGTGACTAAGGAATCTTTGAACCATCAAATTAGGCGTTAAGTCAAGGTGGACAGAGTGAATTGGGCCCCTTAAAAACCAAAAATTATTTCTGAAAGTCTTCTGACAAAAAAAAAAGTTATGAATAATGTATAATTAAAATGGATTTTTAGCAACGTTTTCTACGTAAAAAAGATTAGTTGAAAAATCAGGTGTAGTCAAAAACCCTCTTTGAAAACAGTTGTTGACACTTTTGTTGGCATACGCTCGGCAGCAGTGCCGAAAGCCAGAACATACATTTATAAACTCATT
This sequence comes from Artemia sp. Qi Xiang Cuo, assembly GCF_049724085.1. NCBI lineage: Eukaryota > Metazoa > Arthropoda > Branchiopoda > Anostraca > Artemiidae > Artemia > Artemia sp. Qi Xiang Cuo. Next base: position 56,066,038 of record NC_142803.1, read on the forward strand.
TTGAATTCAACTTTCAGCAAGATGTGTGAGCGCGTTTGCAGTAAGGATCGTTTTAGTGTTTTGCCCGATTGAGAAAAATCTGCTCAAATTATTACTCAACCCAATTACACCTCCTTTACAATAATTTGCCTGGACATGGTACTTTTGAATAGGAAAAAAAGACGCATTGTCTTGACTAGAAATATTGCAGCAGCCATTGGTATATTGGAAATATAAAAAAAACTCAAGATGGAATTATAATACAATGTTGCTAGTGTACGATGGCTTGAAAAGGAGCAAGTATTGGTCTGCTACGGTGACACGAATTCTCTACGGCTCAAATTAAAAACACCGGATCTAACTTATAATTTAGCGCACAGCGAAATTATCATTTCACGGATGGACTCCCCATTTGAGTGTAGTGGTATTAACCGTTAAATAGTAAGCCGTGGGATACCAAATAAGCTTTTATTTTTAAATCATAAATAGTGCGTAATTTTATTTCTCGGAGTATGTTTGTCGGTCTGAAGTTTTACTTTATACAGACACACTACGAGGACATCAAGAAATGTTGCAAAGGAGTACCCACCTACTATCTAGACAAGATTTGCGAACTGAATATTTATAGGAATTGTATTGTTGAAAATGCAAGTTCACGAGCCAAATTGTTGGCAATTCGTTGATTGAACTAGAACAACTTTACTATAAATGTAGAAAAAAAATCCATGAGTACAATTTCTGACAAGGTCTATGTTTTTCAAGAGGGTGTGACCACCCTCCCCCTTGAACACTATTTAACTTCAGACCGGATCGAATGTACTGCCCACAGGGAAAGTCTCGGTTTAAATAAAGTCCTGTAACTAATTTCCTAAAAACACCTTTGGGGGGGGGGCCTCGCGGCCTTTGGGGGGGGGGGGGGCGGGGGCTCGCGGCCCGGGGGGGGGGCGGCCGCCGCCAGCGCGGGGGGCGCACCGTCACCAAAGTTATCTTTTTTTGGACTTAGAGCAGATTTTTTTTTCAAGTGCCATCTCTCTAATTTAATGTTGTTTTCTCTATAAGAAAAAAGAAAAGTGTTTTTTCTCTCTCTGTGTGTACCTATGTAAATGTTGTTGTATTTTATTATAAGTAAATTTAAAAAAGTGTATTTTTTCAAGTGCTCTCTCTCTAATTTAATGTTGTATTTTTTTTCTCTATAAATAAACAAAAAAAAAAGTGTCTTTCATCTGTATACACATTTCAATGTTGTATTTCTTATTATGAATAAATTAAAAAAAGTGTATTTTTTTTTTCAATGTTTCGTTGCTTTTTTTATGTGACTATAAAAAAAGAAAAAATATGATTCTTTATTAGTCTTTGTCTTTGTCTTCTTCTTGAAGAGGAGAGTAGTAGTAGTAGGTAAAAATTATTTAGTCATAAGACAATTAGAGTCTACATATAGTTTTGTCGGGGAACTGTTGAAAGGAACTTGTATCAATTTAAAAAACCATTTAGATCGTTTCTGTGTGGACCTTCAATGTCAGTCAAAACACAGTCTTAACTAAAATAATATAAAATTGTCATAAAATGTTTGCGGAAAAGCCGAAAAAAATCTACAAGTGCTATAATATTTGGCAGGAGTCATACGATAAAATAGAAGCACTTGTTGCTGACATGGGAGCGGCGCGAATACAGTTCATATAGTGACTTAATGTTTTCAACATTATTGAACCAAACTCTTGGCTCATCATTGATGATCTGGCTGAATCTCTTGAACAATGGTCAAAGAAATTGCTACAATTGTTCACTGTTCACTATCATCATGAACGGATTTCCATTACTCTGGTTCTGCACAATCTCTTTCATCAGAGCAAATTTAAGCGTAAACTTTATTTGAACTGTACATAGTAAGTCATCCACAGAGTTGTTCGTGATTCCCGATCGGTAATAACACTCAGTGCATAAATATATCAAGTAGCCTCGGAATTTCTGCTTTCGGTATGAAATCAAACAAGTAATAAACCCCATGACTATATACTATTGTACCTTAATCATACTATACCTGAGGATCCGCGTGCAGTTACATATATTTTTAACAATGAAATTACAGTGTATCTCTCAGTGAACGCTCAAAAAAACTATTAGTCACTATCATGACACTGAAGGAACTACATGAAAATAGACATTTGTTTTCAGTTTTAAGCACTTCAAAACCTCCGCTTAGAAAAGCAATACTCAAAAATGGTATTGACAATGATTTCATTAATCTAATATCTGAAATTTGTTTAAAATTTACAGAGGGTAATGTTCAAGTGCCAGAAGTATTTAGGTAATGGATACTCCAACACTGTTCCGTTGTACCTACAGTTTACTCTAAAAAGAAAGGAAAGAATTTTAAAAAGAAAAAACTTCTTCAGGCGGGTATTAACTTTTTCACACTTTTACTGTCAATAATTGCAGAACTTTTAAACAGTTTTTTCTAGATAGCAAAACACTATAGATTGAATCCAATAGAGCTCGATTTATTACACGTGAAATACTTTGAGGACAATCTGAGTAAATTCCTCGACAATGAAACTATTGATGATGATAAAAAACTGATTTTACTTCAAGATGCACTTCGCCGAGTGGACAAAACCTATCGATCAAAGCCCACTGCTGCTGCTGCTGATCCCAAAAAAGAATCATCTTCTCAAGTATGTGGTTTTGTAACACAATTAAATATGTAGTATTTTTATTATTTTTTTTTTAAAATTGTAATTATAATGCCCAAAAATTTGGTTGAAAAAATAACGCTACTCCTAACCTTTATCTTGGAAAGCGATCAAATTCAGGTTGAAAGAACTGAGAAAAGGATTATATTGCAAGGCAAGAGCTATATTCTACCTGATTTATTAAATGACTAGTTTAAAAATAGTACACGAGTATTATAATTTGACATTAGTATATAAAACTTTATAAATATATTAAACTTCATCAAATGTCTTTTTGGCAATTGATAAATTCTAAAAAAAATTAAATGAACGCGCATCGTCGTCATCAAAATTAAAAGATGAGTTTGAAGAAGAAGAAGAATATATTAAATAAATTTAGGAAAATAATAGCACACAAGTGGTGGCTAGACAAAAGCGAAGACATATCAAGTCATCATCCCCACCAGCTGCAGCCAGTATACAAAAGGTTAGTAGACATTACACAACCTCTTTACGTTCAAAACTGTTGAAGTTCAGAAAAGTGCTTATGACAATATTTGTGAGGCGGGGAGTTTGAGGTTTTCCAAAAATCCTTCGAAATTCTCGGGTGTTTGCATTGATAGTATACAGGACTATCTACAAAATGAGACAAGTTACAATCTGCATAGAGATCCTAGACTTCGTTCCAATCAATATCGGAAAACTAAAGCCTTTTACCAATTGCATATAATGCAAACAGATCTCCTGACTCTAGATGAGCTTCAAAGACGTCACAATACACCGTAAAATTATATTCTACTTACACTCAGTGTTTTAAGTCGCTATGCATATGCACTTCCATTGCGATCAAAGAGAGTTGTTGAAGTTGCTCAGGCCATTGAAAGTATTCTCGAAAAGGATTCATATAAAAAAAATTCAAATTGATCGAAGTTGTTAATTTGTTGATCTTCATGTTGTAAAACTAGTAGAGAAATATAGTACACTGGTTTATCATCGTCAGAGTACTATAACGGCCTCATTGACCGAACAATTGATAAAAGCTAATTGACTTTTAATTTCAAGATATTTTACATTGAAGAATACGCCGGCTTTTATTCATGATCTGGATAAAATCATGTTGATTTATAATCAACGACATCATCACTCATTGTACAACTCTACGCCGATGGAAGTTAATCAGTCTGATCATAATACAACTGACACTTTTATTAAACAATATTCCAATAAATCAAAGGCCAAGAAGATAAAAAATAAAGTCAATGTTGTTGATAATGTTTTAATTAATAGAACAACTAATGTTTTTGAAAAGGAGACTTATTTCTGGGCAAATGAAATTTTTAAAGTGGCAAAAATCCTAGACAATAAGCAAATAACTGCTCAACTGCTTGATACCAAAGGTTTAGAGACTCTTAGCTTCTTTTATGACTTTGAATTTCGAAAAGTGAACTATGATAGGCAAATCTGTCAAATTGAAAATATATTAAAAACGCGGAGTCTCGGAGGTAAGAAATATTTAATTGTTTAATGGCTAGTACACAAATCTTAGTTTGATTTTTTGAGTTGTGTTGAAGATATTGACACTACCCCAGCATTTCTATGTAACTTTCATGTCCAACGTTTCCGATCCTATCTACAATGACTTGAATACGACAAGTGATTTTTGGACAAAACTCTCACCCGCCGTCAAATTTGACAGTGCATATGAAGTGGCTCTTGTAGACTGTATTCTCAAAAATACCTATGACATCCTGAGAAAAGATCGTAAATATGAAATAAAAATTAGACCCTATGATTCGCCTCCACCAACAGGTGATCAAGAACAAATTAAAAAAATCAATTGGATGGATTATCCATATTTTGAATTATCCTACGAGGAGCTCACCTACATGACTGATTTCTTTTGTTCTAAAAATAAGAGGATTTCTCCTCGTAATAAAGAAGCTTTTCATTTCAACTTTTCTAAGGAGGATGACAAGATCTACAGTATTTCACCGGTTACCAATGAAAAGAACATTCTCAATGATAACTTCCAGGACGTTGTTTACTTTAAGCTAATTTTAGTCAATGTTAGAAGTGCTGAAAGTACTAATTTCATATCCGCTGACTACCAACTTGGCTGCTACACAAAAGCTAGCGTTCTTCTCTACGCTTCATTCGCGGAAACACCTCGCGTCGGTAAGTCAACTATCTCACTCCTACGAATTCTCGAACAAAAAAACAGCGAAGAACATGTTCGTCATTACAATAATAGGGCCTTTTTAATATATCCCAATAAGCACTTCCTATATCGAACTCTTTTAGTTAACGCTAAGAACTGAATTATGTGATTCTCTAGCAATTTCAAAATGCTTAGCAGTGATTACATATAATTTTCGACCCATTGTCAACGAGAACGACGGTACAATCACCTAAAAAAAATGAACAATAAAAGAATTCAATTTGTTTGTCCCTATATTGATTGCTCTCTTGATGCTTTGAGTCCCCGTCAAATAGGTAATGGATTGGAGTACTACAAGGGGCGTACTACACTGTCTGGCTCTGGTCTGGTTAGCCCGTTAGCTAGGCTATTTCATTCTGCCCTACCACTTGCCAGAAAATATCTTGTACCTGCTGCATAAACTTTTGCTGCCTCCACACTAAAGGAATCGGGGTCTGGCAAGAATTTAAGAGAGATTTTCAAGGAAAATATTATATCTTCAGCAAGAGCTGTTGGTGAACAATTAAAATCTCAACAAAATGGGTAGGGACTGAAAAGGATGCGTTCGCGTCATTCACGCATCAGTCTCCACCCGGGCAGGAAGCAAAGGACATCAAAAAGGACTTTGAGAAATAAAACAACGAAGGGCAATAAGCAACAGAAGATGAAAAATAAAAAGATTGTTAGATCAAAGAAGGAGTTCTTCTCTTAAGATGACATTTCTACCCCACAGGGAGTTATATCCATCAATCAAGTCCTAATTGAATCAATTCAATACTGACAATTTTGATGTCAGTGTCAAGTTTGTCTACTATAAACAAGTCCACCCTCAACCATCTCTCTCGGACTATATACAATATCAAATATTTTCCAATGAGGACTATTTAATCGATTTGTCGTCAACATTTATTGATTTAAATGTTGTGGTGAAGAAAAAGTCAGATAATACAACTCAAACTGTCGGCGACGGTCTCTCCTATGAAAACTGTATTCTACACAACCTTTTCAAAAAAATTAATGTATTTATTAATGGAACATTGGTGAACACTAGCAATAATTTATCCAACTATGCAGGCTAAATACAATTAATGATGATGACGTAAAATGCGTACAAAGAGTTGAGAAGACAATCATTGAGCTATGAATTTAGAGGATGTGTGGATACTGACGAGGTTTTGTCTTTTGCAGTGACCCAGGAGTATCCTCTCGTAGGAAAATTAAATCACGAAATAATCAATATATCCCAATGGCTTCCCCCCAATTCCAAGATTGAAATAAAGTTACATGTGGCCCAATCGAATTTCATTTTGAGAAAAACACTTCCTGCGGCACCCGATGAGAATGGCATAATAAAATCGGCAATTCTCCACGTCCGAAAACAACAAGTTGTGAGCTCTTATACATTAGCTGTGGAGAAGATAAGAGTCATTGGTAAGAACATTAAAATTTGTTTCCCTCATCCTATCACCACTCACTGTCAAAGTGCCATTGGCTCCCGTAGCTATAGTAATTACGCGATTATCAAGGGAGAAATCCCTTGATAATTGGCTTTGGTCCTTGTGACGGATGGCAGTGACTCTGAATTCGGGACTGAATCCCCAACTAATCTAATTTTGGACGACCTATTTAGAGTCGTGTGCAAAGTAAATGGTATTCCATTATACACTCTATCGTTTGACAAAAAAACACATAGAACTAGGTACGAGTTAACCATGCAATCCCTGGATCATGACACTCAACTATATGAGAATAGATTAACCGATTCAATATTTTCAAAAAATCACGGGGTTCTTGATGTGGATATTTCAGGCATGCAAGATATAACCATAGTATGAACTGGGAATGTATGTTTAGAGTGTACATTTACCAATGCTCTGACTGAGAGTATCACGCTAATATCACTGAGTCAATTTGAAACCTATTGGGAAATGATGCCCGACGGCAGTGTTCTACTAGACCTAGCACCATGAACACAAACCAAATAATCAACGTATTTAGTATGGATCCATACATGTCCCAGTACAAGTCCTATTGCATACCCTCGGACTTCATTGAAAAAATTCCAAGTGTTAACAATACCCTAATCATTGTTAATAGCAGTCCATCGACTTTGAAGACCGGTCATTGGCTATGCATCTTTCAAACAGCAAAGAACATTGAATTTTTTGATCCTCTTGGCCTATCGTATAAATTCTATGCTCCATACATCAGCAACTTTATTGAAAGCAGGGGGAAAACCATTATTCAAAATCAACGAAGAGTACTGTATTTAACGACTAAAACATGTGGCTTTCATGCACTACTCTTTTTCATGTTCAGATGTCGTGGCTACACCTACAAGCAGTTTCTCAACTTCTACGTTGACTTACCTCAATTGAACGACTTTCTAGTGGAGAATATACTTACAAGTTTATTTAATATTTATTTTAGTGCCCTGATAATAACTTTTTATAAAAATTTATTTTAATTTTTTTATTGATAAAAAAAAAAATTATATACATTATAAAACAACTTTTATACTATTTAGATTTAATCCAATACTACTATGTATTTTTTGACAAAAGGTCTCTCTAGTAGATTATCTAAATTAACCATGTACTGATCTTGATGTACTACGCTGTCAGGGTCACATTGTCTACAGTAGAGTGTGACTTTACTCTTTCCATATCTCTTTTTATAGTCAATGATACTATTCTCATTCATTCTATAGAAGTCACATGTTTCAATTTGTTTATTTGAAGCAATTTCACAAACAGTGTCCTCAAGCGTCGATTCACATTCCGTCAGTGCCAAATAAAAATCAGTTGGTTTATCCTCATAAGACTTGGTGTCTTCATACTAATGACTTAAAAACCAGCTTCTTTTGTCTTTCCAACAGTTGAATTTTTGACCCAGTTCTTCTTCCCAGAAAAATTTAAAACCACGACGATACCAATCTCGTAGTACTAAAATAAAATCACGGTTAGGATTCTTTCCAATCATCCCGGGATATGTACTCTCCCACTGATTACATTTATCATAATGACAACTGGAGCATAGGTGACCTCTAGGCTGAGAGTCACACACCTCCTCAAGACAGGAATTACAACCTTTAATTTGCACAGCATATCCTCTATGCAATTTACACGGGTTGCATAATCTACACTTTTCATCATACTCCTCAATCATTGTGCAATTCTCACATGATGACCAGCTGCCCAGTGAGTACATACATAACGGACATGTATGTAATATTTTGTCATGTGTTGACACTCTCACTACCACAATGAAACTGAGCTAGCAATAAAAAAAATTTTCTGAGAGAGAGAGAGAGAGGAGTAAATCATCCTTTAGCACTATCTTTATTATGAAAAAAAAAAGTCCTAAATTTCTAAACTAATGTTTAAAAAGCATATCCACAATGTCATTTTGCTGCGTAATAAGCAATATATAAATAAACTCTGTTAATTCATTTGGTCCACGATGTAGAAGCTTCATACAATAGTCTAATGATGGAGAATCAGTTTTCATTATATCGACAAGCATTCCTCGAGAAAATATCTTCCTTTGAATAGACAACTCTAGAAAATCATCGTCTAGAATTAAATGTTTTTCCATAAGAACTAGATTCCTCATGATTCGATCTTTCTCGAATCCATCCATTTTTTTTTGAGTTCTAACTCTCTCACGACCAACTTAATAATAACCAGAAATTCTTTTTTCTACTCCAAGATATATAAGCTTGTATACTATAGAAAAAGAAAAAAATACCATTGATTTAGAAACATTTTTATTGAACATAATTACAATAATAATATTCACTGATGCATTTTGTTCTCATCAATATATTTCGATAGGATATCTAATGCTGACCGAAGTTTATTTATATGGATAATATTTACTTTTCCAGCAAAACACAGCTGCTCCTCCTGCTTAAATTTGCTTAATGATATCATGTATCTTGCATACATAATGTCACATTCAAGATATAGTCTACAGCCAGCAGTTATTTCCACAGCCACATTGGGTACTCGCATATCGTTGCTGCTGCTGCTGTCGGTTCCATCATTAATCTCCAATAATGTAAATGCACCACTCATTTTTTCTCTCCACTAATATCCTCACAAATAAAAACTATTCTCTTTGAATTAAATTCTCTTACTAATATGAATTGTAAAGAAAACTATTGCTTTTATTCAAATCCTAATCACCAATCAAGTTATACTCGTTCCTCTCTGCCAAGGTGTAATGACCAGTAGAAATGTTTACCTATAGGACCGGTAGCATACTATACCTACCAGAAAAACCTGTTTGGTACGGGGGCGCAAGCAAATTCAAAAGAAGGATACTACTTATAAGGAAAGAAAATGAAAAAAAAAAATTAATAAATTCTGACAAATACAAACAGAACCAAAACAGAGAAGAACAGACAAGAAGAAAAAAAATTACAAATAGGGGCAATTATATGTAAGAACAAATCTATTATCAAAGATGGACAATTTCAGAGATGTAAAATAAAGTGTTTTATTGGTATCTGGAACCAATTATAGGTTTAAAGTCCTTCAAGCTGGTTTGAAAACAATGTACAAATTCAAAATTCCAAAAAAGAAAAGTGAAAAAGAAATTATATTAAAATATCATTCAGTATTTCTTTATAATTTTTTGTATATTTACCTAAAAGTTATATATATATATATATATATATATATATATATATATATATATATATATATATATATATATATATATATATATATATATATATATATATATATATATATATATATATATATATACACATATTTATATATTAATCCTGTCAGAATAGTAGGTGAACTGAATTTCCATTTTCTCCTTAAAAGTAAAATACTTAAAAGTAAAACAGAAGAGAAAAGAAAGAAAGGTGGCTGTGACCCAGAAGAAAATAAAACAGCAATTTTTTCTGTCTTATTCTACAACAAGTCAGTTGGATTCTCTAGAAGTGCCATGGTTGTCCCAAGAGGAAGGCTGCAAGAGTACATAAAAAAAAAAGTTGAGAAGCTGAATATTTTTCTTAAACGTTTTGACCTAAATTTTCTTACACCCTCTTACGACAAACGATACATTTCTACAGAGGAATAAGATAAAAGACTAAAAACTTACTTGAAAACGATAGCTGATATGCTTTCGACTGTATTCCCCTAGAACCGTGTAAATTTGCATACACTTATGCCATTATTAAGAGTATAAAAGTACCGGATAACGGAACTGCAAAGGCAGTGGAGACAGTGGAGGAATCAAACAGTTCGCGGTAACGAACTGTAAGTAAGGAGCGACCCAGCTCAATGGTAACTGAAACTCTAGAAAACGGGTTTTTGATACCAATAGATACATCAAAAGAATCAGATTTCAATGCTGAATTCAAATATATAACTTTCATCAAATTTAATCCTACCCATCAAAAGTTAGGCGCCTGAGAAAATTTGGCTGATTTTCGAAAAAAAGGGACAGAGAACCTAAGATCACCCTATCTACAAAAATGTGGAATCCATTTGGGAAATCTGGATGCGTGTTTATTTGTTTGTTTGTTTGTTTGTTTGTTTGTTCGTTTTTCCCAGGGGTGATCGTATTGACCCAGTGGTCCTAGAATATCGTGGGATGACTCATTGGAATGGAAATTAAAAGTTCTAGTGCCCTTTTTAAATGACCAATAAAATGGAGGGCAACTAGGCCCCCTCCCACGCTCATTTCTTTCCCAAGTCACCTGATCGAAATTTTGAGATAGCCATTTTGTTCAGCATGGTTGAAAATATGATAAGTATGTTTTTTAGGATGACTTAATCCCCCGAAGTCCCCGGGGGGAGGGCTGAAAGTCATGATCTTTACCCAATGTTAACATATATTATTGGTTAATAGGAAGTATACAGAAGTTTTCAGGGGGAATTTTATATGGTAGTAGGGGGGTGGGTGGGTCGGGGGTTATTTGAGAAGATCTTTCCATGAAGGAAGTTTTCATGGGGGAAGTGACATTGCTATGAAGGGGGCGCCGGATTTCCCAGCATTATTAAAAAAAATCAGAAATTAAATATTAAAAAAAAACAAGTTTTCCAACTGAAAATAAGGAGTAACATCAAAACTTAAAACGAACAGAAAATATTACGTGTATGATTGGGTTCACCCTCTAGTCAATACCTCGCTCTTTAAGCCAAAGATTTTTTAGTACTCTCATAAGAGCTTTTTATTCTAAATAACGGCCTTTGTGATTAAGGGGTCATTTTTAAAGAATTGGAACAAAATTCGAACAACAAAATTCGAACAAGGGAGCGAGCCCCCTAATATACGTATTAAAAATATATGAATATAGAAGTTCGTTACGTAAGTAAATTCGTAACTTACGTATATTTATTACTAATAAAAACGTTCGTAAATAAAATTAAACAAGTTTCGCGAAAGCCATTTAACCAAATAAAAGTAAAATTAATATGCAAATTTTGTTTTAATTATTCATGTACGGTGAGCCAAAATCAGAACCTGCATTAATTCAAAAACGTTCAAAAATTAAATAAAAAAACAAGTTTTTTCAACTGAAAGTAAGGAACAACGTTTAAACTTAAACCGAACAGAAATTATTCCGTATATGAAAAGGGGGCTGTCCCCTCCTCAACGCCTCGCTCTTTACGCTAAAGTTTGACTTTCTCACAACTCTTATTTTTTTAAAACAATAAAAAAACTTTAGGGTAAAGAGCGAGACGTTGAGCAGGGGATAGCCCCTTTCATATGCGGAATAATTTCTGTTCGTTTTGAGTTTTAACGTCGTTCCTTACTTTCAGTTAAAAAAACTTGTTTTTTTTATTTAATCAAACAGTTCGTGGTAACGAACTGTAATTAAGGAGCGACCCGGCTCAATGGTAACCGAAACTCTAGAAAACGGTATTTTGATACAAATAGATACATCAAAAGAATTATATTTTAATGCTGATTTCAAATATATAATTTTCATCAAGTTTAATTGTACCCATCAAAAGTTAGGTGCCTGAGAAAATTTGGCTGATTTGTGAAAAAAGGAGGAAAGACCCCCTAAAATTTATAGAACCTTAATGAAAATCACACCATCATATTCAGCGTATCAGAGAACCCAACTGTAGAGGTTTCAAGCTCCCATCTACAAAATGTGGAATTTTGCATTTTTTGCCAGAAGAAAGATCACGGGTGCGTGTTTATTTTATTTTTTTTTCCCAGGGGTGATCGTATCGACCCAGTGGTCCTAGATATCGTGGGAGGGCTCATTGGAAGGGAAATTAAAAGTTCTAGTGCCCTTTTTAAATGACCAAAAAAATGGAGGGCAACTAGGCCCCCTCCCACGCTCATTTTTTCCCAAAGTCACCTGATCAAAATTTTGAGATAGCCATTTTGTTCAGCATGCTCGAAATTATAATAAGTATGTCTTTTAGGATGACTTAATCCCCCGAAATTTCCGGGGGGAGGGCTGAAAGTTATGAACTTTACCCACTGTTAACATATAGTTTTGGTTATTTGGAAGTATACAGACGTTTTCAGGGGAGCTTTTTCCTGGTAGTGGGGGGGGGTGGTTCGGGGGTTATGTGGGAGGATCTTTCCATGCAGTTTTCATGGGGGAAGGGACATTGCTATGAAGGGGACGCCGGACTTCCCAGCATTATTTAAAGCAAGATCAGAAATTTAATATAAAAAAACAACTATTTCAACTGCAATAGCAGCAACACTGAAACTTCAAACGAACAGAAAATATTACTCATATGATTGGGTTCGCCCCGTAGTCAATGCCTCGCTCTTTAGGCCAAAGATTTTTTAGTACTTTCATAACAGCTATTTATTCTAATTAACGGCTTTTGTGATTAAGTGGTCATTTTTAAAGAATTGGAACAAAATTTGAACTTTCACTTAAAGAGCAAGTTATTGAATAGGGGGCGAATCCCCTAACAAAAAAATTAAAAATATGTGAATATAGAAGTTTGTTACGTAACTTAATTTATAAGCTACGTATATTTATTACTAAAAAAAACGTTCGTAAATATAATTAAACAAGTTTCGAGAAAGCCATTTAACTAAATAAAAGTAAATTAATATGAAAATTTTGTTTTAGTTATTCATGTACGGTGAGCCAAGATCAAAACCTGTATTTATTCAAAAACGTTCAAAAATTAAATAAAAAAAACAAGTTTTTTAAACTGAAAGTAAGGAGCGGCAATAAAACTTAAAACGAACAGAAATTATTCCGTATATGAAAGGGGCTGTCTCCTCCTCAACGCCTCGCTCTTTACGCTAAAGTTTTACTCTGTCTCACAACTTTATTTTTTAAAACAATAAAAAACTTTAGCGTAAAGAGCGAGGCGTTGAGGAGGGGACAGTCCCCTTTCATATACGGAATAATTTCTGTTCGTTTTAAGTTTTATTGTCGCTCCTTACTTTCAGTTTAAAAAACTTGTTTTATTTATTTAATTACAGATAAAGATTGGTACCGTGGTTTTATGGATTGCCTTACAACTCTATTAGCAAGAACGCCAGAAAGTAGAAGCCTATGACGGACAACTGCTTTCAACCGTCACAGTGTAGGAGCTTTCTTTAACCACCTGGAGCGAGGCCTATATAAACACATGTTCAGACCACAAGACGTTTGAAATTTTGACGAATCAGGTCTGAAAACATCCGCAAGCCTGGTAAAATCATTGCACAGCGAGGCTGGAAGTAAGTAGGGAAGGTCACGTCAGCAGAAAGAGGTCAGTTGACCACAATTTCTGCTGGTGTTAATGCGTCGGGAACACAGTCCTTCCTCTACTTATTTCCTCACAGAAACAGTGTTCTGTGGAACACTGAAATTTTACTCTGGGGAGCTTTACCAGGAACCATCACGATCAGCTCAGAAAATACTTCTGGCTGGATGACTGCTTCTCATTCTTTGCTTTACTTGCAGCATTTTATCAATCAAAGCAAATCCTCCAAACAGTCACCTGTACCTCTGAAATTAGAGCAATAGATCAGCCGATACACCATTGAATTGCTTGATCTAGCCAAAAAATAATAGTGTTTTCCTTTTACTGTCCTTCCCCACACTACTCACAAACTGCAACCTCTAGGAATGGTAGTCATGGGGCGCCTTAAGGACTACTACAACCAGGAAGCCGCAAGTTTTATGACTGCCCACAAATGTAAAGCTATATCAGTGAATAACATTACTGAGCTGCTGGGGAAAGCACATCCAAAGGCTTTCACTCCTGAGAATGTAATCAGTGGAATTAGAGAAAGTGGAGTCTACCCCACAATTAGAGATGTTTTCAAGGATTATCAGTTCTTCTTGTCATATGTCTCTGACAGAATGCCTACCACATCTAGTGAAGCACTTGCCAGAGAAGTTTCTATGCTCAGCGCAAGTCCTGTGCGACATATAGACACCTTTAACATAAACCCTGAAACAGACACAGCACAGGTTCTGTCTCTAAAGGAGAAGCAAAGGTCAACAGATGATTCGTTAAAGAGATCGTCCATGCAAACCCCTTTCCAAAAGACTCAACACGAAAAATCAACAGAAAAAAAATATGAAAAAGTCAGAAGTGCTCACTGACACCCCCATAAAAGAATGCATTACTGCTAGGATAAAAGCTGTATCTGCCAAAAATCCTTAGTCTTGGAACGGAAGAAAGTCAGACAAGTGAAAAGACTAAAAAGCAAAAGGTGTATCTCTCGCAACAAGAGTTACAGTTAGAGTGACGAGTCTGACGTAGATGATCCTGTATACAACAACTCTTCAGACTCCAGCATAGACATCGAAGACGAGCCCCCAACCAGCAACTTCTAATTTGACACTAAGGAAGTCAAGGCTGGTGATTACATTCTGATTGAGCTGAAGAGCAAGAATGGGGATTCTGGTCACAATATTATCATTATCAAAAAGTAGCAACTGAAAAACTTAAGGTCCACTTTTGGAATATGGCGGAGTATTCCTAATAGTCTTTTTCAAGGATGGTATTGAATGAGTTACTTTTTCTTTGGCAACCTCAGCAACTTCTTATCGCTTGAATCAACTCATAGAGCATTAAACAAGTCAAAATCAGTCGATCGTGGGCCAGTCTCCTATCTATATATCGGACCGAAATTCAATAATGAAGATCGAAACGTAAATATTGATATCGCAAACGATATTTGGAAATTTCTGTTTGTTTCCAGCCTTTTTAACCATCTACCAGGTAACATCCAACAAAAAATTCCAACATACGAAAAGTTAATATCTAGAGTAAATTTGAAGTTCTAGAGGGGGGGGGCCGGGCAGCTGCCCTTCCCTGCCCCCCTTCCCTACGCCCATGATGTATATATATATATATATATATATATATATATATATATATATATATATATATATATACCCAACTTTCCTTGTACATAGACTATTAGGTATTTTTAAAAATCAATTTAAGCATATGAATAAGCATATTTTAAGAACAAGTGTTTAATATTTAATAAACAAGTAATTGATAAGTATATAGATATTTACCAACCATTATTAAGTATTTTAAATAACTATATGAGTGCGAAGCTAATTATATAATAAATAAGTACAGAATAAGTATACCATAGTTATTGTGTGTGGTAACGGTTATGATAGTTAAAACTTGTTTAATGGCCAATGCCATAGCCTTGAGAAACTTCCTTACTGTTGTGCCCACAGGTGTTCGAATTTTATGAGAGAGTTAAACTCATGTTTTTAAGCAATTCATGGGAACTACTTTTTCCAACGATGATAATGATGCAAGAAGGAAAAGAAACGTAGTACAAAAAGAGAACACGTTCTCAGTCAATACCAGAAAAGTTTGACCGAGACTTTTATTTGACGTCCTCGGTGCAAGAATAAGATAAGAAGAATAAAATATCCCCGGAAATAAAAACAAACGTTTGATAAAATTCAGCCTAGTCTAAAAAGAGGAGTCTAATTATCCAAAAAGGTTACTGACTAAAAATCAACTGACGTTAATTTGGCCCACAAAAAATGGAAATCAGCTCATACAAAAAGGACTCTGACACACTCTGACGCTCTTTATGCCTAGATCACGTACTTTATGCTGAAATATTAAACGGAATTTGTTTTGATAAGTGATTGTTGACCCCAAGGGTGGATCCACGATTTTTTTAGGGGGGGGGGGGGCAAAATAGGTTGATCCGATAAACTTGCGTTAGGAGCAAGTTTAATTAACGCAAACTTGCGTTAATTAAGTAAATTACACTACATATATATACATATATATATGTACATATATATGTAAATATATATTACACTACATATATATATATATATATATATATATATATATATATTACCCTCTCAGGAAGTTCCAATATCCTTCAAATCTTTCTTTATGACATCCTCCCACCCATACCACAGACGACCTCCATTTAGCCCTAGATAGTTCGCCGAAAAGGACAATTTATGGCAATCTATCATCCTTCATCCGTAAAACATGCTCTAGTCACCTCAACCTTTCTCTCATTGTAACCTTAGAAAGTGGAATTGAACCACACTTTCCATACAAACTAGTGTTTGAAATACGGTCAGTCAGCCGCGTACCCAAAACAATCCGTAGCATACTTCTCTGGAAAACATCTAGCAAATCTTCATCTACTTTTGGAGCGCCCACACTTCACAGCCATACTTGACAACTGTCATCACTGTAGCTTCCAATATTTTAATCTTGGTTTGCACACTTATCTTCATATTCTTCCAAACTTTTTTTAATTAAAAAAAAAACACCCTGAGCCTTGGCTATTCTACTTTTAACATCTTGACTGCTCCCACCCTCTTTACTAACAATACTATTAAGGTAAGTGAAGCTGTCCACCTGATCAATCATTTCGTTGCCCAACGTTACCTTTTCATCTTCGCTTATTGCTAGCCTTAGTGACTTAGTCTTCTTAACATTTATTTTAAAACCTATTCTAGCACCCTGAACTCGCAAAACCTCTAAAAGTTCATTCACTTTGCTCATACTTTCATCTAGGATGCTTAAATCGTCAGCATAATCTAAGTCTAGGAGAGTTATTCCTCCCCATTTGATTACGTGGTCTCCCACTGCCTTTTCTGTGCTTCTTAAGACAAAATCCATCAAAATGATCCATATTTAGGGCGATAAAACACAACCCTGCTTAACTCCTGATTTAATACGAAACCAGCTGCTAACCTCATTTTCTACCTTAACCGCAGCAGTGTTATTCTCGTACATAGCACTAATCACTTTTAGGTATTTGTCTGGTACACCATGCAAAGATAAAACCTTTACTAAAACTCTTCTATCAACAGAATCGAAGGCTTGCTCATAATCTATAAAACTGAGGACCAAGGGTGTTTGAAAACTCAGGCACTTCTCAATTATTAGCCTAAGAGTGAAAATTTGGTCGACACATCCTCTGCCTTTTCTAAAACCGCACTGTTCTTCTCTTAAAACTTTGTCTACGGCATCTCTCAGTCTAAAAAGTATCATATTACTAAATAATTTTCTACCTACAGAAACCAGACTATTGCCTCGATATTTACCACACTCAGTGTTATCACTTTTCTTATACAGTGGATGAATTAATGTTTTTCTAAAATCGCTAGGTACTTCCCCGTTTTTCGACCCATTTACCACACTATCAGCACCTGGAGCTTTATTATTTTTAAATCCTTTTAGTACTGTCGCTAATTCTTTCTCACAAAACAAATCTTCCTTCACATCCAAAGTGTCACAAACTTTTTCCTTTTCCTCTATATTTTTTCCTGCAACTCCATCTCGGTTTAACACAATCTCAAAATGTTCTGCCCATCTCTCTTTAACCCTTTCCTTGTCACCAATTGTGTCCTCGTTACTATTTTTAACATGGACAAGTCCAGATTGACTACTCCCTCTCAATTTATTAACATGTCAGTACAATATTTTATTATTATGCTGCCTAGCTACATCTTCCAGATCCTCAGCAATTTTACCCATGGCCTCCACTTCCCATCTCCGTAATTTATATCTTAAAGCTTTCTCCACTTTCTTTACATTCCTTTTTGTTTTCATATGATCAATGACTCGGATATCTCTTGTACAAGCCCCTTCTCCTCTCAATTAAACATAAAGCTTTTTCACTAATATTCCTAGCTGCGGTCCTAACTGTTTTCCCCAAGACACCATCAGCAACTTCACAAATTGTTTTCCTAAAGTTATTCCATCTATCTTCCACATTGTCAAATTTCAAACTCTCTGGCTTAGTATTCAATTGTTCCTGGAACGTTTCTCTCAAATTCTCATCCTGGAGTCTACCAACATCATAACTTCTCAGGAGGTAGTTACCCTCCGAAATTCCAGCTTGAACTCATCCGTGATCTTTCTTCTGGCAAAAAATACAAAATTCCAAATTTTTGCAGACAGGAGCTTGAAACCTCTACAGTAGGGTTCTCTGATACGCTGAATCTAATGGTGTGATTTTCATTAAGTTTCTAGAGCTTTTAGGAGGTTTTTTCCCCTTTTTTTGAAATTCAGGCAAATTTTCTCAGGTGCGTAGCTTTTGATGGATAGGACTAATTTTTGATGAAACTTGTATATTTGAAATCAGCATAAAAAATTGATTCTTTTGATGTATCTATTGTTATTAAAATTATGTTCTTTAAATTTTCGGTTACTATTGAGCCAGGTCGCTCCTTACTTACAGTTCGTTAACACGAACTGTTTGATCAGGGATAGGCTTTCTCTTGTGATGTGTTGCTAGTACAAGCAGCGATTGATCGAACAGCAGAAAAGCAGATTTATTGGTATCGTGCCGCCAATGAAAGACGCGCTGACATGGAGAAATATTTCTGCGGCGTGCCGCCGGTCTGTCTATATTTAGCCATACGTTTTTGCAGTAATTTTTTTATTTCGGTATGCTGAGTAAGCTAACGTGCTCAATAACTTTATAAGAGTCTGACGATATTAATTTCTAACCAGGAAACAGGAATAAGAGTTTATAGAACAGCAGAGTGCGTTCGGACCTTAAACTACGGTATTTTAATTGACTACAATCAAGGGATCTATACTTCTGACAAGATCAGAACGTCAAAGGTTTGCTTTTTTGTCTGTATGGCAAAATACTTAGAAATGAAAAACATGGTCATTCTCTAAGAAATCATAATATAATTGAAGCTGAATATCATCTTGATCTGAATTTGGAATCACATTTATATTGAAAATGGTCAAATGGAATCCTTTTCACAATATTCCAAGGTCACTTTTGTAAAAACAATTTTACGACTATAAGTAAAATTTCCAGCATCCTTGATTGACCACCGTGCTAACACGTAACACTACTCGGTGACAGGAGTTACGAATAGTCAACTACAGTTTGAGAGTAAAACATTCAGAGCATGCATGATTTCAGGGAGAAGAGCTCTTGACTTAAGATGTCTGTCTGTCCAAGGTCCTGGTCCTTGACTTGGACAAGGTCCTTGGTCCTTGTCCAAGGTCCTTGACTAAGATGTCTGTCCAAGGTCCTGTCTTACTCATATGAAAACAATATGGACACAATACGGACACAATTAAAACAATTGCAGTAGCACGGTAGTATAACTAGTGCGTATTTACCACTTAATTATCAAGTGGCTATACACTTCTAATAATATTGTCAATTTACTTTTGGTGGACTATAGAAAAGCATTCGACCTTATAAGACGCCTGACCGCACTAACAAATCTGAAGGAAATGGGAGCTAAAAGTCAAATACTACTATTAGTCAGAGATTTTCTGCGGGGGAGACGGCAATCAGTTTATTCTTTGGTTGCCAAAGATACCTGCTCTGAGTAGGCAGAACTAAGCTGCGGCTGTGGAACGAAACTAGCTGCTCTTTTATTCCTTGCCGTCATCAACCCAATTCTAGCAGAATTCGAAGAGCATTTTAAGTTCGTTGATGAATTGTCTGTGCTTCCCAGGTATACAGTACAGAATATGATGGCAAAGAAGCAGTTTGACCCGACTTTCTTCAGGGGCTTCATCACCCAGTGTCAATCAAATGGCCTACAAGTGAATGAACAGAAATCGAAAGTTCTACAATTCAATCCATTCAAACGGAACTTTGTAACTCCAGATGCGTTGTTTCCACCTGCTTTCTCTGCAAAAATCCTAGCTTTAACATTTGCAAGTGACCGCTCGTTTAAGCTACATGTTGGCAATGTTGCACGTAAAGGTCACTGCTGAATTAAAAGTTTAGCAATTATGTCCAGGTTAGGCTTCTCTCATCGCCAACTCCTACTGGAATATACAACCTACATCAGGCCTATCCTTGAGTATTACTGTCGCGCTTGGGGTCCTCAAACTCAAAACGCTGCTTACATACCAGCAGATCTGGAAGATGGGCCAAAAGCATACTACTAAAGTAATACTTGGACCCTGTTTCAGCAACTATGAAAGTGCTCCTTAACTTTTGAACTTGCCCACATTATACGCTCGAAGATCATGATTTAATAATGAAGTTTGGGAAAAACCAATTAGCAAACTAGGAAACACCGATTTATTTTTCCACAATAAACTACGGCATCACAACAAACTACGACCCGTTAAATGCCGGACGAACAGATTTGTAAACTCCTTTGTGTCATATTTTGTAAGTATATTTAACAAATGACCTTTTTTTTCTCATTTTCTATTTCTTTTGTGATTGTAAAAGTAGAGCAATTTAGCGTTCATGTTGAGTGCTACGATAGCTATTTAAATAAGCGAATACGAACTACCTAGTTTTTCCAAAGAAAAACTTGCGTTTTCCTGGAAAAGATTTCATTTGAACAAAGCGATATCGCCCAAACATATATATTTGTTTTGCTAATTAGGCATTGAGTAATTCTCACGAATTTCTATGATTTTAGTTGACATATGTCATGGCACCAAGCCACCAATTTTTTTTATTCTGCTGAAGGCCTGATATTCGACTCGTCTACTTCGTGCCAAAATTGCTTCTCTCAATTGTGTCTGTTGAACCTCTTTAAAAGAAGCGGCAAACAAGTTTTCTGGGGTAACCTCCTCGAGCAATTCCAAATTCTATTTCGTTTTAAGAAGATGCAGCACCTTACACGTACTTATTACCGAGTTTTTCTTCAGGCAGATGATTCAACCCTACTGTGTTTCTGTGTGTTTCTTGTAGTTGTCTCGCAAACCAATGTTACTAGTCGGTATAGGTCGTTGGAGGGAGGGTTGTGGGTGAAATTGTTCATAACAGTCACTAACGCCACGCCGAATCTGCCACTTAAAAGCTGTAACAGTAGCATGTCGTTAGTACGCCTTGCACTCGAGATACTAAGTTTGATCCTCTCGAGTAACCCCTTGTTTTTCATTTGCCTTTACCTGTTTGCACGTGTTTACTGGTTTAAAAAAATTATCCTTACTTTCCAGTTCAAGATATATTTAACAGTATTAAAATAGTCCTTTGTTGTTGGTGTTACCTTGTAGTATATTTACCTGTTCACTGGCAAATCATGGTTGCTCCCCTTAGAGGCTCCCTAGGGAGACGGGCCATTCCTTCTTTTTGATACCAAGAAGTATTTTTTTTTATTATTTAGTTATCTTTTTAATTTATTTGATTTTTAATTATCATTACAACAAATTAACCCTCTCCCCTCATATGTTGAAAAAATATTTTTTTCTATCCATAAAATAATCAAACAATCTTTTATGAAAAAAAAACGTCAAGTGAGGAGGGATTACAATTTGAAGCTATTTTAGGAATGGTAACTAGTATTTTCCTTAATCTTAATGGTGATAATTTATATGTTCAAAGATGACAAGTTACTTTTTTTTATTTATTTACATTATTTTATTTCCGTTTTGGTAAATTGGTGTATTTAAAATGGTATGTGAAAAATAGAACTAGTGTAAGCGATATTAATTAGAGAAATTACCAACAGAGTAACGTCACCGAGTGGAGAAGCGGTGGTAGTATCACTTTGTTGTAAGTTGTGTAAGAGCAGGTGTTGAAAAAGATAATACGCGGGAGTGTATAAACAAAATAAAACAAATATAGAAAAATAGTATTAAAATGCTACTAAATATAGCTCCAAACATAAAAACGTGAAATAGAAGTATTTTCAAAAGAATGTGAAATAAATTCGTACTTATCGGTATATCGATTCCTTTAACTATCCGATCTTCTCCCCTGAATTCATTTTTTGGTACTTTTTTTTCATAGAGGAATCGTGGGAATATATTAGAACACTCTGTCAAGGTCACCACTTTTATTAAAATCCACCACAAAAATAATTTCATACTTTTAATATTTCCATATGACTAATAAATATTTTTCTCTTCATAGACACATTACATTCTATACAACAGATGGTAAGAACAGATAGTTAATTTGGCATATGTTTTGATGAATGCATGAACCCATAACTGAAATACACAACAATGCACTGTTTACATGTCGTAAATTTATAAAACTTTTTTTTTCTTTTTTTTTTTTTTTTATTGCGCATGCGTTTCAAGAGCATAATTACCCCGGACAGGAAAATAAAATCTGATTGTTAGTTTAGTGTAAACTTACACAACTATATCTAAAAAAAAAACAGGAAAAAATCAGGAATTTAATTCTTAGTAAAAATGAACTTCATTTCCAATTGCACAATTTTTGGCAACAGCGGGGCCAAATTAAAAAAAAAAAGAAGTGCGAGGCAAAATCAGTAAAGAAAATATAAGCTAAAAACATATGGGTCCAAATAGCTTAAGAAGGTAGAGCTTTCTTTTGATTTTGTTGTTGTCATTGGGGGTTATAGGTATCCTCCTCTAGAAAATTTATCCAGCTGGAAATATCCCGCACAAAATCCCGCCGTGGAAAATTTCCCCCCGGAAAATCCCCCCGCATTCCCCATGAATAATTCCAGATGCTCATTAGAAGGGAAATTGAAAGTTCTACTTACCTGTTTAAGTCAGAGGCAACGCTATGGCATTGCCTATAGTAAAGAGTCATAAGGGTTCGATTTACTAATATTTTTTCCCCCACAGGGCACTTAATATGGAAGAGGTGGTCGTATAAACTTCGGAGGAGGCTCACTGGATTGCAAATTAAAAGTTCTTGTGCCCTTTTTACGAATGCATCCGATCAAAATTTTGAGATGGCCATTTTATTCAGAATAGTCCTAAGATCAACTAACCATGCCTTTGAGTATGACAACCCACTTCCAGCCCCTGAGGCAAGACCTGTAAGCTATGCAAGTTAACCATTGTTAAAATAAAAAGTTTTTATGGAAAGGATGTTCGTATAAACTTTGGAGGTGGGCTCATTCAATTGGAAATCTAAAGTTCCGGTACGTTTTTTAAGATTAAAAAGGGATTAGAGGGCAACCACCCCCCTTCCACGCCCGTTTTCACCCAAATACATAAGATCAAAATTTTTAGGTAGCCACTTTATTCAAACTATTCCAAAGATTAAATGACTATGCCTCCGGGGTTCACCCCGCCCCCTTCCTCAGCTCCCGGTGCAAGGGATTAAGTTACTCATTGATAACATGCAAAGTTTTTTTTTATCAAGAAAAGAGGGGATGTTTGATGCTGCATCTCTCAAAAAGGCTTAAAGTATTAAGGTGAAACTCCAAGGAAATGTTGAGACGGATGCTAAACACTTTCAAAACACACCTGTCCTTGTTGGTTGCTAAAAGGGAATATTAGTAATATCTAGGTAACAGCTGATAGTTTTAGGCTGAAGCTTTCAACGTATGCTGAGAGCGGGGAGTTGAAGATAAACTTGAGGGCAAACAGCCCACCCCCCTCCTTGCCCTTTTTATGTGCACTTCTCCTTAACAATGGTCAAAACTTTGCGATTGTCATTTTGTTCAAACTAGTCGAAAGGTCTAAAAACTCTGCCTCCAGGGATACCCTGCCACCGGGGAAGTATGGTATGCAGTCAGTCAGGTACCAAAAACAATCCGTGGGCAATTTCTGGAGAAAATCTATTAAATCTTCCTCCATTTTTCGGACCACTCATGCTTCAGAACCATATTTAACCGCTATAATCTAGAGCCAGAGTTATTTTTTCTCACGAGGGGGGAGGGACTGTAGACCTTGCCCCCCCCCCCTGCCGCACCATCGATACTGTAAATATTACAACTTTTGCCCAAAACTATTACAATTTAAGCTTGTTTTGTCACCCGGGGCGCTCACCCCCTTAACCCCCACTTGATCCTGATTTCCTGGCATCATTGTAGCTTCCAATATTCTAATCTTGTTTTGCAGACTTATCTTCTATTTCTTCCTAACCTTTTCAACTGTTAAAAAGCACCCTGGGCCTTGGCTATTCTGCTTTAAACCTCTTCACTGCACCCACCATCTTTACTAATATTAAATAAAAAAAAACAAGTTTTTTTTTAACTGAAAGTAAGGAGCGACATTAAAACTTAAAACGAACAGAAATTATTCCGTATATGAAAGGGGCTGTCCACTCCTCAACGCCTCGCTCTTTACGCTAAAGTTTTTCATTGTTTGAAAAAAATAGAGTTGTGAGAAGGTCAAACTTTAGCGTAAAGAGCGAGGCGTTGAGGAGGGGACAGCCCCTTTCATATACGGAATAATTTCTGTTCGTTTTAAGTTTTAACGTCGCTCCTTACTTTCAGTTAAAAAAACTTGTTTTTTTTTATTTAATTTTTGAACATTTTTGAAAAAATGCAGGTTTTGATCTTGGCTCACCGTACATGAATAATTAAAAAAAAAATTTGCATATTAATTTACTTTTATTTGGTTAAATGGCTTTCTCGAAACTTGTTTAATTTTATTTACGAATGTTTTTATTAGTAATAAATATACGTAACTTACGAATTATCTTACGTAACGAACTTCTATATTCATATATTTTTAATACGTATATTAGGGGGTTCGCTCCCTATTCAATACCTTGCTCTTTAAGCTAAATTTCGAATTTTGTTCCAATTCTTTAAAAATGACCTCTTAATCACAAAGGCCGTTAATTAGAATAAATAGCTCTTATGAAAGTACTAAAAAAATCTTTGGCTTAAAGAGCAAGGTATTGACTAGGGGGTGAACCCAATCGTATATGTAATATTTTCTGTTCGTTTAAAGTTTTGATGTTGCTGCTGTTGCAGTTGAAAAACTTGTTTTTTTATTTTTAATTTCTGATCTTTTTTTAAATAATGCTGGGAAGTCCGGCGTCCCCTTCATAGCAATTTTCCTTCCCCCATGAAAACATCCTTCATGGAAAGATCCTCCCATATAACCCCCGACCCACCCATCCCCCCCCCACTACCAGGAAAAATCTCCCCTGAAAACGTCTGTATACTTCCCAATAACCAATACTATATGTTAACATAGGGTAAAGTTCATAACTTTCAGCCCTCCCTCCGGGAACTTTGGGGGATTAAGTCATTCTAAAAGACATACTTATAATATTTTCGAACATGCTCAACAAAATGGCTATCCCAAAATTTTGATCGGGTGACTTTGGAAAAAAAATGAGCGTGGGAGGGGGCCTAGTTGCCCTCCATTTTTTTTTGTCACTTAAAAATGGCAGTAGAACTTTTAATTTCCATTCCAATGAGCCCTCCCACGATATTCTAGGACCACTGGGTCGATACAATCACCCCTGGGAAAAAAAAACAAAAAAAGACAAATAAACACGCACCCGTGATCTTTCTTCTGGCAAAAAATGCAAAATTCCACATTTTTTAGGATAGGAGCTTGAAACCTCTACAGCAGGGTTCTCTGATACGCGGAATATGATGGTGTGATTTTCATTAAGGTTCTATAACTTTTAGGGGGTCTTTCCCCCTTTTTTTCGAAAATCAGCCAACTTTTCTCAGGCGCGTAACTTTTGATGGGTGTGACTAAACTTGATGAAACTTATATATTTTAAATCAGCATTAAAATCTGATTCTTCTGGTATATCTATTTGTATCAAAATACCGTTTTCTAGAGTTTCGGTTACCATTGAGCCGGGTCGCTCCTTACTTACAGTTCGTTACCAAAAACTGTTTGAAAATGCTACCAAGGTAAGTGAAACTGCCCACCTGATCAATGTTTTCATTACCCAGTGTCACCTTTTCATCTTCACTTATTCCTATCCTTAGTGACTTAGTCTTCTTAACATAAATTTTCAAACCTATTCTAGTACCCTGAACTCGCAAAACCTCTAAAAGTTCATTCATTTTGCTCACACTTTCATCTAGGATCCTTAAATCGTCAGCATAATCTAAGTCCGGGATACTTTTTCCTCCCTATTTGATTACGTGGTCTCCCATTGCCTTTCCTGTACTCCTTAAGACAAAGTCCATCACAAAGATCCATATAAAGGGGGATAGAACAGAACCCTGCCTAACTCCTGATTTAATACAAAACCAGCTGCTAACCTCATTTCCTATCTTAACCGCAGCAGTGTTATTCTCGTACATAGCACTAATCACTTTAATGTATTTGTCTGGTATACCATACAAGGATAAAACCTTTACTAAAACTCTTCTATCAACATAATCAAACGCTTGCTCATAATCTATAAAACTGAGGACCAAAGGTGTTTGAAAACTCAGGCACTTCTCAATTAATAACCTAAGAGTGAAAATTTGGTCGACACATCCTCTACCTTTTCTAAAACCGCACTGCTCTTCTCTTAAAACTTTGTTGGGGATGCTTAAATCATCAGCATAATGTAAGTATAGGAGAGTATTCTTCCTCATTTGATTCCGTCTTCTCCCATTGCCTTTCCTGTGCTCCTTGAGACAAAGTCCGCTAAAAAGATCCATATAAAGGGGAATTGAACACAACCCTGCTTAATTCCTGAATTAAGACGAAACCAGATACTAACCTCGTTTCCTACCTTAACCTCAGCAGTATTATTCTCATACATAGCACTAATCACTTTTAGATATTTGTCTGATAAGAACGATGTGGGCACAATGTGTTTTTTTTCTTCAGCCGGGCACTTCGTATCGAAAGAGTTGTCGTAGAAACTTCAAAAAGGGCTCATTCGATTGGAAATTGGAGTGGCTAGTGCCCTTTTTAATAGTCGAAAGTGATTGGACGGCAACTAGCCCCCACCCCCCGATGCCCATTATTCCCCCAAACACATCCAATTAAAATTTTGAGATAGCCATTTTGTTCAGCGTAGTTGATTTCCAAATAGAAAATATATTTTTAGGAGGACACCCCCACAACCCTCGGGGCAAGGGTTTTAAGTTATCCCCTGAGGGCATATAAGAACGATGTTGGCACAATGTATCATGAATTTTTTTTTTTCATTTAGAGCAGGGCACTTCATATGGAAGGGGTCGTCGTAGAAACTTAAAAGGGGCTCATTTGATTGGAAATTGAGAGTTCGAGTGCCCTTTTTATAGTCAAAAGTGATTGGAGGGCAACTAGCCCCCCCACGCCCATAATTCCCCCAAACATATCCAATCAAAATTTTGAGATAGCCATTTTGTTCAGCATAGTTGATTTCCAGATAGAAAATATATTTTTGAGGAGGATACTCCCTCACAACACTCAGGGCAAGGGTTTTAAGTTATGCCCTGGGGCCATATAAGGTTTTTATAGAATGCGTTGTCGTAGAAACTTCAAAACAGGCTCACTCGATTGGAAATTCGAAGGGCTAGTACCCTTTTTAATAGTCGAAATTGATTGGAGGGCAACTAGACCCCCTCCCACGCCCATCATTCCCCCAAACACATCCAATCAAAATTTTGAGATAGCCATTTTGTTTAGCGTAGTTGATTTCCAGATAGAAAATATGTTTTTGAGGAGGACACTTCCCCACAACCCTCAGGGCAAGGGTTTTAAGCTATGCCCTGGGGGCATGTAAGGTTTCTATAGAAGGCACTGTCGTAGAAACTTCAAAACAAGCTCATTCGATTGGAAATTCAAAGGGCTAGTACCCTTTTTAACAGTCGAAAGTGATTTGAGGGCAACTAGCCCCCCCCCACGCCCATCATTCCCCCAAACACATCCAATCAAAATTTTGAGAGGGCCATTTTGTTCAATGTAGTTTCTTTCCAGATAGAAAATATGTTTTTGAGGAGGACACTCCCCCACAACCCTCAGGGCAAGGGTTTTAAGTTGTGCGCTGGGGGCATATAACGTTTTTAAAGTAGGCTGTGTCGTAGAAGCTTCAAAAAAACCTAATTCCATTGAAATTTCAAAGGCAGCGCGCTAGCGCTGCCTAAGTAAAGAACGATGTGGGCACAATGTGTTTTTTTTCTTTAGCCGGGCACTTCGCATCGAAGGGCACTTTGCATTGTCGTAGAAACTTCGAAAAGGGCTCATTGGGTTGGAAATTGGAGTAGCTAGTGCCCTTTTTAATAGTCTAAAGTGATTGGAGGGCAACTTGGCCCCCCCCCCCTCCATGCCCATCATTCCCCCAAACACATCCAATCAAAATTTTGATATAGCCATTTTGTTCAGCGTAGATGATTTCCAGATAGAAAATATGTTTTTGAGGAGGACACAGTCCCACAACCCTCGGGGCAAGGGTTTTAAGTTATGCCCTGAGAGCATATAAGAACAATGTTGGCACAATGTACTATGTATTATTTTTTTTCCTTTAGAGCAGGGCACTTCATATGAAAGGGATCGTCGTAGAAACTTCAAGAGGGGCTCATTCGATTGGAAATTGGGAGTTCGAGTGCCCTTTTTAATAGTCGAAAGTGATTGGAGGGCAACTAGCCCCCCCCATGCCCATCATTCCCCCAAACACATCCAATCAAAATTTTGAGACAGCCATTTTGTTCATCGTAGTTGATTTCCAGATAGAAAATATATTTTTGAGGAGAACACTCTCACAACCCTCAGAGCAAGGGTTTTAAGTTATGCCCTGGGGCCATACAAGGTTTTTATAGAAGGCGTTGTCGTAGAAACTTCAAAACAGGCTAATTCGATTGGAAATTCGAAGGGCTAGTGCCCTTTTTAATAGTCGAAAGTGATTGGAGGGAAAATAGCCCCCCCCCCCCACGCCCATCATTCCCCCAAACACATCCAATCAAAATTTTGAGATAGCCATTTTCTTCATCGTAGTTGATTTCCGGATAGAAAATATCTTTTTGAGGAGGACACTCCCCCACAACCCTCAGGGCAAGGGTTTTAAGTTACGCCCTGGGGGCATATAAGGTTTTTATTGAAATCTTTGTCGTAGAAACTTGAAAAAGGGTTCATTCGATTTGAAATTGAAAGGGATAGTACCCTTTTTAATAGTCGAAAGTGATTTGAGGGCAACTAACCCCCCCCCCTCTCACGCCCACCTTTTCCCCAAACACATCCAATCGAAATTTTAGATAGCCATTTTATTCAACGTAGTTGAATGTTTTGGAAATTAGGTCTTTAATAATGACAAACCCTCCCCCCAAAGCCCTCAGGGCAAGGGTTGTAAGTTATGTCCTTGGTCATATAAAGTTTTTATTGAAAGCGCTGTCGTAGAAACTTCAAAAGGGCTCATTCAATTGGAAATTGAAAGGGCTAGTGCCTTTTTTAATAGTTGAAAGTGATTGGATAGCGACTAACGCCCCTCTCACACCCACCATTTTCCAAAACACATCCAAATCAAAATATTTCCAAATCAAAATTTTGAGATATCCATTTTGTTAAACGTAGTTGAACAATCTGGAAATTAGGTCTTTTAGGATGATAACCCCCCTCAGAGCCCTCAGTGCAAGGGTTGTAAGTTATGCCCTGGGGGCATATAAGGTTTATATAGAAAGTTGTTGTATAAATCATAGACAGCTTGATCGCGCACAACCCTCACGCAACACTCCCCCACAACCCTCAGGGCAAGGTTTTTAAGTTCTACCCTGGGGGTATATAAAAACGATGTTGGCACAATGTATTATTTATTATTTTTTTCCTTTAGAGCAGGGCACTTCGTACTTGAGAAGTTGTCGTAGAAACTTCGAAAAGCGCTCATTCAATTGTAAATTGGTGTGGCTTGTGCCCTTTTTAAGAGTCGAAAGTGATTGGAAGGCGAATAACACCCTTCTCACGCCCCCCCCCAAACACATCCAATCAAAATTTTGAGATAGCCATGTTGTTTAACGTATTTGAAAGTTCTGGAAATTCGGTCTTAGAGGATGACAACCACCCTAACAGACCTTAGGCTAAGGGTTGTAATTTATGCCCTGGGGGCATATAAGGTGTTTATAGAAAGCGTTGTCGTTTCCAAAAGGGCTTATTAGATTCGAAATTGAAAGGCCTAGTGCCCTTTTTAATAGGCAAAAGTGATTGGAACCCCTATGTCTTCTCAAGGCCAGAACAAAATTTGCACTTTACTGAAAAAATACAAATGAATGTGCATAGTCAGTTTAATATACATATACTGATACTTAGTAATCAAAATGTTAATATTATTTGATTTATTAAAGTTATAAAAGTAAAAAAAAATTATATTCTTTCAGTAAAGTGCAAACTTTGTTCTGGCCTTGGGAAGGCATAGGGGTTTTGCGCCCAACTTATGTTAATTTCTGCTCGTTTTGAGTTTGACTCGGGTAATTATTGTAATTTCTGTTCGTTTTGGGTTTCATTTATTTATCGATGCTGATTTGTGGTAGTTTGACGCTTGGTAGATTATTTTATTTCATTTTTGCTCATTTTTTGTTTATTGGAGTTCTTTACTTTTCTTTGAAAAACTTATTTTGTCGAAAAAGTTTTTTTAAATTAATAACATTCAAGGATAAGACCTTTGCTAAAGCTGTTCTATCAGTTGAATCGAACGCTTGCTCATAATCTATAAAAACTGAGGACTAAAGGTGTTTGCACATTCAAGGATCAAACTTTAGGTATAGCACCATTTTCATTTTTTATTATTTTTTATCTGAATATGAAAGTAATTCCCAACAACAGGTGTAGAATGGCGATTGGTTAAGAAAAATGAGCAAGGTGTGACCCCATCTACTTGTTTTGTGTCTATCAAAAAATTACTAATAATGGAAAGGAAGGCATGGTTTTCTTAAGCTTTTTTGACTATACTTATAATCTTTTGGTCTTATACATAATGGTCGAATTTTTTATAGATTCATACATAAATTAAGATAAGGCGAAATCTGCTCTCTGAAATTTGTGCATATCTTTCCTAAGGTGTAAAATCCTTAAAGCTCTTATTACATGATTTAAGATGGGGCCTTAATCTTCCCTTCAAACTTTTGAAGCTAGAGAAGAAGTAAAAGATAAAGAAAAAGAGTATAATGTTTAAAAAGCCACTTCAATGGCAAATATCAATATCGCTTGAAAAATAATATTCTATACACAGTTCATTTACAAATCTTGAATATAGCTGTGTGATACAACCTGAAAGGAAAAAAGACGATACATAAAAATAGAATTTAAAAAAATTTGAAACCTATGTACTTTTTGGAAATTTGAATAATTTAGTTTGACTTAATTGTGAATTAAAGATCCAAGGTAATTATCTAAAGTAAATCTAAAGTTAAAACAAATTCAGTATTATTCTTTACAAAAAAACCGTATGTTCATGCATATAGGCTATCGGCTATAGCGATTCAAAAAACCTTATATGATACAATTTAAAATACACAAGATGGATTAGCCATCTTTTTAAATTCATATGTCTTAATAGAGGTCCCAATATAATTAGGAGTTTCTATTTTTTTTTTCAAAACGCGTTTTTGTTTATTTTAATTGTTTATAAAATTGTGCTTGTCTTAATTTGAATGCTTGATATAAACTCTTTTTTTTTAATACAAATTCTTTCTAATATCAATTGAAAGCCCAAACTGTATTATTAGCGTATTTCAATATCCTGTAAAATTTATAATATTTTATATCTTGAATTTTATCATTTTTATTATTTTTTTTTCTTTTTTGCCCTTCGAATATGTGACCATTTATAAAGCCTCATGTTATCAGCCATATACATGGCATAGCAGTGTTAGCAAAATTAAAACACCGACATTCAGCTCCAATATATTTTTCACTTTAGTGTCCGAGTGTGTCTTTATACGGAATTAAATAAATAAAAAAGTTTTTTCAACTGAAAGTAACGAGCAGCATTAAAACATAAACCGAGTAGAAATTATTCCGTACATGAGATGAGTTTCGGTACTTTTAATAAAGTGCCGAAATACTTATCTTAATTATTTTAATTCTATAATTATATTAATAATTTTAATTATATAACTTAATCTGAATTCTTAATTATCTTAATTATACGGCCTACAATAATATTTGAGCAAAACTGAAATTTCAAATAATTTTTAGGCAGCTGCCACAGGCTTTCTAACACTAGAAAAATTCTTTTATTAAATTTGCGTATAATTATCATCCAAAGGGCAACAAAAAGTTTGCGAAATGAATCGCTATTAAATTGAAACTAATTTCAGAGCAAAATATAATGAATATTTTGAGTGTGAAATATTTGAGTTCACTATTTTTTTCAAATGATAAAAAGAAGACACAAAATAAGTGAAAGGTGTGTAGTGTCAGTAAGATTTCTCCAAAACCGAAGGAGGTCATAAAAAGCTAACCTTAAAGACATTATTTCGAGGTAGGCTACCAGATAATCACGGTCAATCCCACTTTACGGTTTTATGGGATTTTCATTTTTTACTAAATTGACCAATCATGACGAATTTTTTTTTAAATTACACTTTTATGCCGATTGCCCTGTGATTAATCTTTCACATTTTAGTAATTTCGAAATCTTTGCTTCTTATTAGCTGTCACAGACTTTCTGATGGGAAAAATGCCAGTAAAAACATTCTTTCATATTTTATAACATACCATCACATTTAAGGGCACCTATTAAAAAGCAATTCTCTATTATGCAAGATAGATGGCAATGCAGAAAAGACAAACGAGAAGAAAAAAAGATATAGTTAGATAACCGAGAAAACGAGGGTAGTATCAGCCTGTAAACGAGGGTAATATCAAACTGTATTTGTATGCTGATGATATTGCACTTGTTGCAACATCAAGAGATAAGCATGCCCTGCAAGCTGCTGTCCAGAAGGGTCTTGATTATCTTGGTTTATGGGCAACTGTCAACAACATGGAATTCTCTCCTGCAGTCAGCAGTGCTCCTCTTCACAGGACAAAGATTCATTCAACGCCAAGGCTCTCAATCAATGGCACCACTGTCCCAGCAGTTGAAAAGTTCTGCTACCTTGGGGTGACTTTTGACACTTCACTCTCATGGACTCACCATGTGAATTATTTAATCGGAAACCTCAAGAGCAGAGCCAACTTTGTCAATGCTATTTGCTTATCTAAGCGAGGAGCCCATTTCTCTGTTGCCACCCAGCTTGTGAGAGCAGTTGTAATAAGTAAGCTGGATTATGGCTGCCTCTTCTACCAAGAAGCACCTGCCCAACTCCTGAAAAAACTGGATACAACCCTGCATTGTATACTGAGGAAAATTCTCGGATGCCTAAAATCAAACCCCCTACCTGCAATATACTATGAACTAGGACTGACAGCATTAGAAACTAGAATGAAGAAATTAGAAGCACAATATTTTACACGGAAGATGTTGATCCCAAATGACATTATCTACAAAGAACTTATTGAAACATATGATCAGAACCAAAGATTCCAACCAAAATCAATTCCTCCATACTGTCGAATGGTGAAACACATCTCTGAAACAGCTGCCCCTATCCCAACTCCTGATGTTATTGATGAGGTAGGTTCAGCTTCTAGTACAGACACAGACTGGGCATAGAATGGTATTCACTGATGGATCATGCTTTGCCACTGGGGGTGGGGCTGCGGTTGTGGTCCTTGGGCTCAGTCATGCACTGTCTTTTAAAGTAACAGAGGATTTGTCAATATTTTCACTTGAGTTGTATGCACTATTGAAAGCGTTTGATTTTATTGCAAGTGTTTTGCCAGTAGGTAAATATCTGATTTGCAGTGACTCACTCTCAGTGCTGAATTATTTGATGTATGGCCATTGGCCAGCAAGAAAATCAGTGTTGCTTTTAAAAAAGATACTGCTAAAACTGATGACAGCCAAGTATGAGATTGTAGTAACATGGGTACCAGCACATGTTGGAATTAGGGAAAATTAGCAGGTAGATAAGCTGGCAAAATGGGGTGCTAGGTATGGGGAGAATTTAGTATGTCAGTATTCAGTGAATGATTTTTTATGTTATTATGATAAGTTGCTAAAGGAGAAGGAGAAAGGGGTATTTGGTCAAAGGTCTTCTAACCAGATCCTTGATTTGTATGATTATGGTACCCCACCTCCTGATCTATGTTACCCAGTGAGACACCTGGATATCAGTATATTCAGGCTCAGAACAGGCCATGCTCGAATTAGGAGTGTATTATTTAAATGGAAGTCAGTAGACTCTCCATTATGTGAGGTCTGCAATGTAGAAGAGGATGTTAGGCATATTTTAATGTATTGTAAAAAGTAAGAGACACAGAGATTGCCACTGAAAAAAGCTTGCCTTAAGTATTTTGGTGCATTCACGCTCAGAAGTATCCTGGGCCATGCACGGGCACCACCATGGGCTAGGAAAAAATCTGAGGAAGTATTAGGCCGTTTTATTGTAGATACTAAGCTACACTTAGAGCTGTAATTTGTATTAACAATTGTATATATAATTATTATTGCACATTATTTTAATATTGTACATGTAAATTAGTGATATGTAAGCTATATGTATGAGTATGTGTATATATTGCAAGCCAAGCTCATCAGTTTAAGTTGCCATATCAGCCAGTTGTGTTTGAATTGTAAATATGGAGGCCCATTTGTGAGACCATTGGACAGAGTTGAATACAGCTTGACATCGGTTTATTGTTTTTTGCCTTGAGATTCTTCAAAACCCCTCCCTACCCACAGTGACAAAAGCCAGATAGCTTTTTAAACTATTTGACCCTCTGTCATGACAGAACAAAAGCTGGACAGCTGAATTTTGACATGGAATACCTTTCATCCCTAAAGGCTCTGATGAAATCATGGAGACGTGCACAATGGGCAGCCTGCCCAGGAGTGCTTCAAACAAACGAACAACATAATATGAGCCAGAAAAGAAAAGAAGAAAAGGACAGGAAAGAAGCGAAAAGGAGAAGAGTAGATATTTCGTTAAGGGCCTCAAAACAGTCAAAACACTTCCATCTGCTCTGTCTGAGTTAACTTGAAAGGTTAGTTTTTCTTCTTTTTTGAGCACTTAAGACGGCTTGGCGGAGGTCCTTGCTAAAATAACTGCTTTTGTCCTTTTCACTTCTTTTCTTAGGAATTTAATTAAATTTGTTTTTTCTTGTCAGGTCATACGTCATTTATAGTCAGTGTGGTCTTAGAGTGTATATATAAAACGATGAAAGCAGTTTCCAAAATAGCATGTTAACTGACAATGCTGTAAAATTTAACGTTTGAGATAAGAGCTAGGTAAGTAATTATTGTTGACGCTATTGCTGACAATGTTGACAATCCCTAAAAAATCTATAATCTTTTAGTGGCAACATTTGCTAGTATGGCGATTTAAAATAAATTCAATTTAAAACCTATGGTTAAGGTATCAAGGACATTGAAAATGAAATTTCATTATTTTTTTTATTAGTCAAGTGGTACCCTATACATGCATCTATATCTTTAAAAAATTCGAAAATTAAAAATTCAAATTTTAATGAAAACAACTTAAAAATATGTAATTATGCCGTTTTAAGTAGTAGATTACGGTAAACAAAAAATTAATATGGGGGGGGGGGGATTAGCAGCTTTTAGCATGAAAAATCACGCGGCACCAAAATCACGTGTTATCTAAAACATGTGGCACCAAAAAGCTTAAGAAAGTGGAGCTCTCCTTAGAAGGCACAGTTACCTTTGAGAATGTACAGGCTGCTAATATTCAAATTTTACAAGCAAAAGTGTTTAACTAGTTGGCTTATTTATCTTCATGGTTCAATGTGGCAACGCTGACAAAAATTTACTTCTGCCCTAAATGCTGAAAAACCCCAAAAAATTGAAAAACCCGCGGATTTCAGGTTTGAATCTAAGATGGGTCCATCGGGAAAAACAGTTTTATTTAATGTTATATATAAATATGTATTATATATTAACTTAAAATGTTATATTTAAATGTTACATTAAAAATATATTTAATCTGAAAATCAAAAATATTATGAAAAAGGTTGGGATTGAAGATATTAATTGTTAAAAGACAAATCCAATTTCTTTTAAACGAATTATTTGAAATGTTGAAATTGCTAAATGTTCAAAATTTTCTAATTTTCGGAATTGTTCAAACAAGATTGTTTACAAATATTAAGTCACAGGAGACCTAAGTTCTAATACCTGTTTGTCGTTTCAATTCAATGTTCTTCTTTTTAATAATAAAAAAATATAATGAAAATGCAATTCTTCTTCTTAATAATACCTGTTTATCGTGGTATTTTAACTAAATTTCAATCTATGCTCTATCTTGTAAAAAAAAAAAGGTCTTAAGCATACAGAAAGTAAAAGACAAGAACTTAGCAATTTCCACGATTCCATTTTAATTAATATCTTAATGATTCTTCTTATTAAAAGAAGTGATTATAAAATATTCTTAATAAAATTCAATATTCTTCTTCTTAAGAATACAAAAAAAAACGGATTAAAAATGGATCTTGAAAGATATAGATAAAGATAAAAATCATGATAAACAGACTTACCTCAAGAGCTCTTCACGTGTTTCCATTTTGCCAATTTTATTGCTAAAAAAAATAAAAAATATCACTTTCATATAGAAATTTAGCGTATATCGTCTGTATTAATTCAAAAAGCGTTATTAAACACCAAATCTCTTTGAAAATCTGACCTGTTAAATTTTAGAAGAAAAGAAACATTGAAAGAAAAGAAAGAAAAGAAAGAAAAGAAAAGAAAAGAAAGAAAAGAAAAATGTGTCTCCATTTTCTTTATTTGTTTTCTTCATCTTCGGATTTTTGTTTTCTCTTTGTTTTTGTCATGACTGGCCAGTTCGGCTTTAGATCTCTTATCAGCAAAATTAATTTACGTCATTTCTGGTCATTTTTGACTGATTTTTCAAATTTTGACTGATTTTTTTTGTCTTAAAAAAATTCATTTCCATCTATTGCTGCAATGAACAAGCAGCATTTATTTTCTGGCAAAGATCATTATATTATTAAAAGTTTTACCTGTTTTCAATTTTTTTATTTGATTTTGATTGCAACATATAAATATCAATTCAATAATTTCATTTCTGTATTTAAATTTTTTTCTAAATTGTTGAAAGCAACTTTTTGTTTTCATACGTTATTTTTTCTTGCAAAGTTCACTTTTTATTAAAAGTTTCACCTGTTTTTCAATATTTTATTTTCATTTTAATTGAAATGTTTATATCTCGTTTTAACAATTCATTTGAATATTTGTTTTGGTTTTAAAAAATTTTGTTTACAATGACTTTTGTTTTCATACTTTTTTTTCTTGCTAAGTTCACTGTCTTATTAAAAATTTCATATGTTTTTCAAATTTTCAATTCATCTTAATTACAATTTTCAAATGTCAATTCAAACATTTCATTTCATTAAATTCAGTACCAAGATTATTTCTACCCTCAACCTACTTTACACAATACAATTACTCCTGTAACCATTCATAAATATGCAAACTATGCCAATTAAAAATTAAATACTTATTAGATTAAAACTATAGTTTTTTTTATGAAAGGGAAAGTGTGAGTTAAAAAACTAAACCTACTGAAAATAGCCCATGTTTGAATTTTAATTAGCCAAATGGGTATTAATATGATTCATATGCGTAATAAGAATAGAAACCTTCATTCCATGGCGGTTCTAGCCTCTCTTACACCCGGAGCAAAATCTTGATAAGCCCCTTCCTCCTCTCCCCACAAAATTTTCAGACCAAATTTTAATTTATTAACAAAATTATTAACAAAAATAGTTAAATAATTAATAATTTATTTTCAAACTACTTTTTACTTTATTATGTAATTATTATTATTTATCCCCTCTTCCCCCTCCCCTCCTACAATCGCCTCTGCCTACATTGAACAGCGAGGTTAAGCTCCAACAAATATATGTTACTACAAATATCTCTGGACTTGACGCTCTAAAATCCCCCAAAAGGTGAGAGTTATTTGCCTGTTTCTGAAAACAATTTTTCATTTTTTCTTGTTATATCAGTAACAGAATTATTATAACAGTAAGAGAATTAAATACCACTCAAACTTCTGCGAATTCTTTCGGAACTTGTGGTTGTTCTTGTTATTGATTAAGTAAAAAAACAAGTTTTTTAAACTGAAAGTAAGGAGCGACATTAAAGCTTAAAACAAACCGAAATTATTCCATATATGAAAGGGGCTGTTCCCTCCTCAACGCCTCGCTCTTTACGCTAAATTTTTTTAATGTTTTAAAAAATAAAGTTGTGAGACTGAGTCAAACTTTTGCTTAAAGAGCGAGGCGTTGAGGAGGGGACAGCTCCGTTCATATACGGAATAATTTCTGTTCGTTTTAAGTTTTAATGTCGCTCCTTAATTTCAGTTTAAAAAACTTGTTTTTTTATATTTAATTTCTGATCGTTTTTTAGTTAATGCAGCTTTTATTTTGGCTCACCGTCATTGAATATGTAAACAAAATTTGCATAAAAATTTTACTTTTCTTTTGCTAAATGGCTGTCTCTAAACTTGGTTCTGACGTAATTTACAAATTAACTTACGTAACGAATTTCTATATTCGTATATTTTTCTTCTGGCAAAAAAAAAACAAAGTTGCAGATTTTTGCAGATATGAGCTTGAAACCTATGTTATAGGGTTTTCTGATACGCTGAATCTGACGGTGTGATTTTCATTAAAATTCTTTTACGTTTAGAGGCTGTTTCCCCCCTCTTTAAACAATCAGGTAAATTTTCTCAGGCTCGTAGCCTTTTATGAGTAACACTAAACTTAATAAAATTCATTTATTTAGAATCAGCATTATAAGCCCATTATTTTGATACATTTATTGACATCAAAGTTCCGTTTTTAAAAGTTTCTATTACTATTTAGCCGTATCGCTTGTTTTTTTTTTATTGTTTTTTTTATTACGTATATGTTATTACGTATATGAGAGGGTTCTCCCCTTAGTCAATACCACACTCATTACGTTAAAATTAAAAAAAAAAATTTAATTTACAAACCCCAGAAACACTAAGACCTCTTAATTAGAATAGACAGCCCTTTTAAAGGCCCTAAAAAAAAAAACTGCAGTGTAAAGAGCGAAGTTTTGACTTGGGGGAGAACCCCCTCATATACTTAATAATCTATTTTCGTTTTAAGTTCTAATGTTGCTTCTTATTTTCAGTTGAAAAAACTTGTTTTTTTTTAATTTAATTTCTGATCATTTTTTAAATAATGCTTGGAAATCCGGCTCCCCCTTCATAGAAATGTCCCTTACCCCAAAGAAACATCCTCCACGGAAAGATTCTCCCGAGTAACCCCCGCCTCCAGCCCCCCCCCCCCACCAGAAAAAAATTCTTCCTGAAACTGTCTGTATACTTCCCAATAACCAAAACAATATGTAGCCTAAGCAATGGGCAAAGTTCATAACTTGCAGCCCTTCCCCTGGGAACTGTGGGGGATTAAGTCATTGTAAAAGACATATTTGTTAGATTTTAGACTATTCTGAACAAAATGGCTATCTCAAAATTTTAATTGGACGACTTTGTGAAAAATATGATCGTGGGAGGGGGCCTAGTTGCCTTCCATTTTTATGGTCACTCAAAAATGGAACTAGAACTTTTAATTTCCGTTCCAATGAGCCCTCCCACGATATTCTAGGACCACTGGGTCGATACGATAACCCCTGGGGGAAAAAAACAAATAAATAAACACGCACCCGTGATCTTTCATCTGGCAAAAAATGCAAAATTCCACATTTTTGTAGATAGGAGCTTGAAACCTCTACAGTATGGTTCTCTGATACGCAGAATATGATGGTGTGATTTTTATTAAGGTTCTATAATTTTCAGGGGGTCTTTCTCCCTTTTTTCGAAAAACAGCCAAATTTTCTCCGGCGCGTAACTTTTGATGGGTAAAATTAAACTTGATGAAACTTATATATTTGAAATCAGAATTAAAATCTGATTCTTTTGATGTATCTATTGGTACCAAAATTCCGTTTTTTAGAAGTTCAGTTACCATTGAGCCGGGTCACTCCTTACTTACAGTTCGTTACCACGAACAGTTTGATATAAATATATTTGTAACTGTCAGTTCAGCTATATTAACTTTAGCATTTAATAAATTTGCATAAATGTTAGATTAAAATTTCAACTTAAACTATTAATTTAATTTTCAGTAATGAGCAATAGACACGCTACCCTTTTTGTGGTTTCAGGGGTGCCAGCACCACACTTATATGTGAAATTCTTGAACTGGAAACATTTGTGACAATTAATATAATTTTGCTATTTTATTAGGATAATAATTTTCCGAATCGTTTTATTCCTTTTAAATCCCTTATTTTTAAATTTTAAAATACAAATAGTGCAATGTCTGCCCGAAAATATTACAATTTAAGCTTGTTTTGCCACCCCTCGGGCGTGCCATCCGGGGCGCTTGCCCTATCTAGTCCCCCCTAGATCTCGCCCTGCATAAAACTCTAAGGAGAGCTCGAGTGTACTTAGCATTGTCTACATTACAAAAAAAATCTCTCTAAGATTACATAAAATAACATAGAGTTTTAAGTTATGCTATAGTGAACGGTTTTACCCCGCGGTGTGAAAGAACCTTTAAGCAATCTATGCTATGAAACTGATCAAACATACGTATGATTTGATTAGGCCTTAACAAGTATTCAACCTAGCTATTTTCAAACTATTGAACCGATCTAAGTAATAGGATACTGTAGGGACTGGGCGAGGTCATGAAAAACGCAGAAAACAAACTTACCAAATCCTTGTCCTTGTAAAAACAGTCTTATGGCTTCTGCGATTTTTCCAGGTTGCTCTTCCAGAATCATGCTACAGTCTTGAATCTGAAACAAAAACAATGTATAAATTTTATATAAATATATAAATGGTTATATAATAATGGTTCTATAAACATACAACCATTATATAAATGGTCATATAAATATACAAATGGCTTTATAGATGGTTATGAATATCAAAAACAATATACAAATATAAATCATAAATAAAAAAAAACAAACAATATGTAAAACTGTTCAAAAACAATAAATAAAAAAAACAATATATGAACAATATATAAATATATAAACCAATATAAACAAAAACAATTTATAAATTTACAATAAAAAAAATGTGGAATAAAACAACATATAAATGCAATGAACAAGACAAGGGAGGGGTTAGGGGGTTTGAAGCTCCCCCCGCGAAATGTTTGTTTGACTCGTAAAATGTAACACAAATGCATAAAAACACATTTTAATCTATTTTTTACAGTTTCTTTGTATCCCCCCCACCCTTAACAAAAATTTCGGATACGGCCTGGCCATCAATTATTTTAGTAAATTTTAAATCGATTTATTTAATTTAATAAAGACGGGGAAATACGTGGCATACTATTAAATTTTTATGTCATTAAGATAATACTTATTGTAACAAGTTATTATTTTTAAACTTTACTTATTTAAAACTTGAATTAAAAGTTACTTACGAGTTTTGCTTATTCTTTTTCCCGTTACGCCACTGCCGGACACATCATCGGAAATGACTTTACCTTACCTGACATAATTTTATTATTTTACCTGACTTAATCTTATAAGCTACCTGACATAACTCAAAGCCGGTAACAGGCTTGTAGACCTGTCTAAACTACGTGATGAATTTAAACCAAAACATGCCAAAGTGAGGTCACATTAAAGGTGCCACATTCTGCACAACCTGACAAAATTTGAAGCACTCACAACTGGAAAGAAGCCACATTAGAGTTATCACACTCTGTGAGGCTTGAAATAACTTTAAGCCTGACATCTGAGCTTAAATAATTCCCCCAACATGACATAATTTGACAACTAACCAGAAATAATCTCCCCCTACATGTCACATGCCACAATTCTCACCCTACATGCCACAATTAT
The DNA here is from genome assembly GCF_049724085.1 of Artemia sp. Qi Xiang Cuo. Classification (NCBI taxonomy): domain Eukaryota; kingdom Metazoa; phylum Arthropoda; class Branchiopoda; order Anostraca; family Artemiidae; genus Artemia; species Artemia sp. Qi Xiang Cuo. Next base: position 56,107,831 of record NC_142803.1, read on the forward strand.
TTAATTTAACCCGAACTACTACATACCAAGCTAACGAATATAATTTTAAGCGATATATGTTAAATCAGGCTGCATTAAAGCCACCTGGGATACCACATACAAGATTACCAAAGACAATTTTAGGGATTTAATCTTCCATTTCACTCACTATAGCTGATGTGGAGAGCCATAGAAGTCCTCCGCCCTTCAACTAGGAGAAATGCCCTTATCCACCCTGCCCCCATCCAGTGGCGAATCCAGGAGGGCAGGCGAGAGGGCACCCCCCCTAACGTATTCTAAAGCAGGGATGGATTCAGTTTTTTTTAAGGGGGGGGGCAAAATAAGTTGATCCGAAAAAAAAATTTAGGGGGGGGGGAAATAGGTTGATGCGATAAACTTGCGTTAGGAGCAAGTTTAATTAACGCAAACTTTTGTTAATTAAGTAAATTACACTACTTTAGACTAAGCTAGGGGGCGCGCACCCCTTCATCTCCCCTGGATCCGTCACTGGTCTAAAGTAGTGTAATTTACTTAATTAAGGCAAGATTGCGTTAATTAAACTTGTTCCTAACACAAGTTTATCCCTAAAGCAAGGATCAACCTATTTTGACCCCCCCCCTAAAAAAATCCTGGAGCCACCCCTGCCCCCATCCCTTAAGAGTATCACCAAATTGTATGAGAAACTGACAAGTAGAAACTCCTCATCAAAGACGAACTCAACTTTCTTTCTCTAAACTCTCTCATACTTTCCGCATATTGTGATATCAATTCACCCAATTATTGGGGAGGGGATTTATTCTTTAAAATCCGAGGGGAAGAATTTTTTTTATAAAAATACTGAAAAACGGGATTTTTTGGAAAATCCCGTTGCCCGGAAGGTAGGGTCTCGCGGGGTGAATTCCCTTCTCCCCAATTGTTACCATGCCACTGCTTGGTTATGAGACAAACCTTCAAGCACGATGAAATACCAGGACTTAATCTTCCAACTCATAAGAGCCCCCAAGGAAAGGCGATCTTTTTCACCCCTCCCCCTACTTTACCTTTAAGGGCAAGATAGTGTGGGAAACTGATATGAGTAGAAACTCTTCCTTAGAGGTAAACTTAAGTTCCCTCTCTATTTTTCATCATACCCATCATACATGGGAGCCACTGGTGGATCCAGGGGAGGGGCAAGGGGACACCCCTCCCCCTAATGCAGTCTAAAGTAGTGTAATTTACGTAATTAAGGCAAGTTTATCGGATCAACCTATTTTTCCCCCTCCTCTAAAAAAAATCCTGGATCCCTCCCTGTTGGGAACTAACCTTCATCCAAGACGAAGTGGCAGGATTTAATCTGGCATTCAAGGTCACCGTGTCTTCTTTGTGTGGACTGTGACACCCAGTTATGTTCAGCACTGGTACATGTAATTTCTTTGAATGATGATCATTCTCATCTCTTGATATTCCCAAGTCCGATCGCTGAATATATGACTCAATGAGACAGGCGAAATTAATCGGGTTGAGCTTTTGTTGGAAATACTCGGAGTAAGTATGGGCCAAATCGAATGCTCTCTCATAGTAATCCTAAAAAGGAAACAGGTGAGAGAAAATATACTCAAACAATTAAATAAAGGAAAAATAAATTATGTTTAGGTCGGTTTAAAGTATTAAAGCAAAGCTATGATGCATCATTTAATTTTGCTATGTAAGTTTTCGCAAGGATCAAAGGTGGAAAAAGTGACACCCCCCCCTCCGTCCAGAATCACGATTATAAACTGGAACTTGTTTTATTGCTGGAAATAGAAAATACAGAACCATTTAATAACGTAGAGATATTATGAATATAAGATATAATAAATATAATATAAGAAAAATATAAGATATAACATTAAAATCCGATGAAAACAGTTGCCTGGTGAGAATAAAGTAAGAGCGGTTATTATTGTTAGTTTAGCAGACAAGGGACCGAAATTAGTTGTTTATCTCCGCTAAATAATTAAAGAATGTTGTGACAATAATAATATTTCGCTTTGGAAACCGAATTTCATTTCGTCGGGTGAAAAACTATTTTCATTTGCATTGATAGCCTGTTCAATTCTGTCTCAAACCAGAGTCGAGAAACTCTGTTTTTTTTTTTTTTACCGCAAAATTGTCTAAGATAACTGACGGTTTTCTGCTTATACGGAGGAAAAATGTGCTATTGATATTCTTTTATTAGATACGTATTTAAAGTAGTCTTTTTTTCGGAAAATTTCTTGAAATACAGAAAATTCGCATTGGAACAGACTTACCAGCGAGAATTCGAACTGTGACTCTTGAAAAAAAAAAAAAAAGTCAAATTACGCTTTTATTTCGCTAATTTTAAACTTCTCTGAGCCCTTCTCTGTTATATTTTGATTTTTTTCGCACCTTCATAAGAACAAAATAGAAAAAATCACTGCCCCCCTCTAATCGTACATTTTCGCAAATTGACACATGCCGACGCTACTAATATTTGAAATGCTAAACACTTATAAAGATGTTTTTGATTAGATAACCTTTACTAGACAATAAAATGAATCTTAGGGAGTACAAAGACCCTCTCAGGAGGTAATAGGGGAGACTTTACAAACCTAACACAGATGAAGAAGTTGTTTTTATTCTTCTATCTTTTTTATTTCTAAATTTACTTCCCGATTTTATTCCGCTTATTTTCCGCTTATTTCCGCTTAGCTCTGAGGGGCAGTCTCGTTTAGCTCTTTTTACTGTATAGAGTTGAAATTTTTAACTGTCCTCCCAATTGACCTCACCAGAAATATAGATACACAGCTGATGTCCTAAAAAATTCCTGGCAATTTCCTAAAAATAGCCAGGGGGAAAAATACTTCAGGATTTTCTGTTTTAGTCTCTGTTTTTGAGTTCGAAGAGTGTTCAAAACCAAAATTGACTATGGAATAAGTTGCATTGGTTCGACTAAATATTTCATATTTAATAGTTAAGATATTTTTACAAGTTTCATTTAGTAATTTTTATTTTCAACCTCCTGCAAGCTTAACCCATTGATCCTAACTATCAAATTGCCACTTTCTTAAAATTTCTTTTTATAAATTCTTTTCGACCTAGTCGAGGACGCCGTGTTCCTTGCTAATTTGGTCGTAAAAAAAGTCTTACCGAAGGTCCATTCACAATGAGATTTTACTAACATCGAGATTTAGCTAGAGCTAAATTGAGCCAATCAGATTTTTGATAGAACTTTCTGATTGGCTGAAAATGTCTACGAGAAGTTCTGGTCGGTTTTAATTGCCACTAGCTGAATCACACTAGCTGAAACTATTCAGCAGTGCTGGTAAAGGAGCAGATACGATCCAAAATTTTAAATCAATTTTTTTGGATGGGGGTAACGGGTGTATTTTCTAGGTAGGAGTAAAAAATTCTTCAAAATATTGACTATTGACTAAAATTAAAAATCTTAATATTCCACACTGGGGTGAAGCCCCCCCTGGACAGATGCTTATTAACGCACATAAAACTTACTCTACCAAGATGGTGCCACATTAAGTAATCAATTATATTTTGTCCAACTCCTTTTGACCTGAGATGTTTCAAGTTCACCTTTTGGTAGCTCCATTCAATCCATCCGACCCTTGTCGATACGGTATTTATAAGAATAAGTGCTTCCACCTTGAATAAAAAACAGTTAATAACTTACAAAACGGAGGATGAAAATTCAATAACAATCATTTTCAGAAAGCAAGTTAACACAAAGCAAAGTATAGAGATTTTATTTTTCTTTTGTTTAAAAAGTAAGTCTATCTTACTTTTTTTTTCTTGAAAAAAAAAGAGTAAGTCTTTAACAAAAATAATAAGTTGTATTATAAGCCAAATAAGGTAAACAAAACAGTATCTTAAAGCGCATATCACAAAATCATAAATTATAAAACAATCATCTCTCCCTTTCCAAAAAAGAACATTTTTTGGAAAAAATTTAAAAAGAATTTGAATTACTATTTTTCTTATCATTTCATTTTTGCATGATAAAGACTTATGACTAACCTACTACTGATACCACTACCATTATTACGGCTTCTATTACCACTACTGCTACTACTACTACTATCCATCCGAACCTTGTCGATACGGTATTTATAAGAATAAGTGCTTCCACCTTGAATAAAAAACAGTTAATAACTTACAAAACGGAGGATGAAAATTCGATAACAATCATTTTCAGAAAGCAAGTTAACACAAAGCAAAGTATAGAGATTTTATTTTTCTTTTGTTTAAAAAGTAAGTCTATCTTACTTTTTTTTTCTTTAAAAAAAAGAGTAAGTCTTTAACAAAAATAATAAGTTGTATTATAAGCCAAATAAGGTAAACAAAACAGTATCTTAAAGCGCATATCACAAAATCATAAATTATAAAACAATCATCTCTCCCTTTCCAAAAAAGAACATTTTTTGGAAAAAATTTAAAAAGAATTTGAATTACTATTTTTCTTTATCATTTCATTTTTGCATGATAAAGACTTATGACTAACCTACTACTGATACCACTACCATTATTACGGCTTCTATTACCACTACTGCTACTACTACTACTATCCATCCGAACCTTGTCGATACGGTATTTATAAGAATAAGTGCTTCCACCTTGAATAAAAAACAGTTAATAACTTACAAAACGGAGGATGAAAATTCGATAACAATCATTTTCAGAAAGCAAGTTAACACAAAGCAAAGTATAGAGATTTTATTTTTCTTTTGTTTAAAAAGTAAGTCTATCTTACTTTTTTTTTCTTTAAAAAAAAAGAGTAAGTCTTTAACAAAAATAATAAGTTGTATTATAAGCCAAATAAGGTAAACAAAACAGTATTTTAAAGCGCATATCACAAAATCATAAATTATAAAACAATCATCTCTCCCTTTCCAAAAAAGAACATTTTTTGGAAAAAATTTAAAAAGAATTTGAATTACTATTTTTCTTTATCATTTCATTTTTGCATGATAAAGACTTATGACTAACCTACTACTGATACCACTACCATTATTACGGCTTCTATTACCACTACTGCTACTACTACTACTATCCATCCGAACCTTGTCGATACGGTATTTATAAGAATAAGTGCTTCCACCTTGAATAAAAAACAGTTAATAACTTACAAAACGGAGGATGAAAATTCAATAACAATCATTTTCAGAAAGCCAGTTAACACAAAGCAAAGTATAGAGATTTTATTTTTCTTTTGTTTAAAAAGTAAGTCTATCTTACTTTTTTTTTCTTTAAAAAAAAAGAGTAAGTCTTTAACAAAAATAATAAGTTGTATTATAAGCCAAATAAGGTAAACAAAACAGTATCTTAAAGCGCATATCACAAAATCATAAATTATAAAACAATCATCTCTCCCTTTCCAAAAAAGAACATTTTTTGGAAAAAATTTAAAAAGAATTTGAATTACTATTTTTCTTTATCATTTCATTTTTGCATGATAAAGACTTATGACTAACCTACTACTGATACCACTACCATTATTACGGCTTCTATTACCACTACTGCTACTACTACTACTATCCATCCGAACCTTGTCGATACGGTATTTATAAGAATAAGTGCTTCCACCTTGAATAAAAAACAGTTAATAACTTACAAATCGTATGATGAAAATTCGATAACAATCATTTTCAGAAAAATTACTACTTCTACTACCACTACTACTACTACTAATACTACTATTGCTAATACTAACAACTTACTACAGCACCAAAGGAGTGTGTGCAGCTGAGATGGCCACACGCGGGTTGGTGCTGCAGCAAGTTGTTAGTAAGTGTGGCAATATTACATGCCTTAAAATTTCCTGAGTCCGACACAGCTACGCATACTCCTCTTCCATCCCAATCTATTCAAATTTTCCCTCTTTACACCCACCCAAGAAATTGCATTTTTTTAAACCCCTTCTTAGAATCTCCTCTCATCCAAATTAGGGATAACCTGATTTCCGTTTGGCCCTAGATGGATGACCGACAAGGACTATCTATGGTAATTTTTTATCCTTCAACCGCAAAAAGTGTCCCAGCCATCTCAACCTTTCTCTTATTATAGCCCTAGAAAGTGGGATAGAACTACATTTTTCATACGGCTTATTGTTTGAAATACGGTCAGTCAAATGGGTGCCATAAACAATCCGTTGACAATTTCGTAAATAATATGATTTATAAGTCAGAATGAAAATTTTTTTGTTTTTTTTCCTTTTAATTTGGGAGAGGAAAGATTACAGCACTCGTTTTTTGATTGTTTTATAAAATTGAAAAAAAAACAGATAAAATATAAAAACCTTAGTAAAATAATTTGGGAACATATCAGTTCCACACTTAAAGACCTACGCTCTCTGAATTATTTTTTCGCCACTCAATACTTTCCCTTACACGGCGCTAGTGTGATGTCAGAATCAACAGATAGTAACGATCGTCCCTTTTGTCGACAGATGTGACGATATTGCAGCTCAAGAAATGTGTTTCTTATTTCGAGTGTTACTTCTTAATCATAACTTCATAAAGTATGACCTTTACTAGCAAAATCGGATCTACTAAAGCCTCTTCAGGACGGGGTTGGTCTTTAAACTCATAAAATTCGTTACAGGACTCAAAGAAAATGAAACTTTTAGATAAAAATGATTTTATTTGAGACAAATTATTGTGCTATGTATGTGAAAAACTCAAATGCAATGCAAAAGCCCTTATTTTTTAAACAATTTGAAGTTACAAAATTTGGTATTTTCAGGTACAACACACCAATTTGGTGTGAAGACGTATGTGTTGTTATTGCTTGTCTGTAATCCGTGCGTCAACGCACGGATTACACGTCGTCCAAAAAAAAGTTCTTATATAGGTTCAGTTCACATCTGTTTTGTCTTAGAGTTAGAGCATTCGCTCTCCAGTAGACAAAAATGTATTTTTAAGAAATTCATAAGGTGGCACCGAAGGAATACGGTGAACTCCAATTATCATAATAAATACCCTTCAGTTTTTGTTAAAATTTGGCTCACTTATAATAAAAAGTCTGTTTTTTAGGTAATTTTCGCTTAGAAGCTTTACACTGAAAAACATTAAAACAAGGTTCAGCAAGTCGACTTTCATTTAGTCAGCCAGATTTACATCGCCTGGTAATAAAAAATATCTTTCTGTGAGTTAATAATCGGCTCGCTTCTGTTTTGGGTCAGAGATGAAAAGTTAGTTTCTCTGGCTGGCAAAATTGTGATTAAAATAGATAAACGTATTATTATAAAACATAGAAACGTATTATTATAAACAAACGTATAAACGATAAAAAATGTATTATTTCCTCCTTTTTCAGATTCGTCAAGTTAGATTTATCCGGCCAACGCTTATGTTCACGTAACCTTATTTTAGTTTTGAATCAGGATTGAAAAATTAGTTTTGCAGGTAAGTTATTTTTTCCCAGGGTTGCCATCCCTAGTGATTTATGACTATTACTAGTGATTTTTATATTGTCTAAACAAAAAAAAATCACTAAATCAGCACATAAATAGTAGAGAGGGGTCAGGAGGTCCGACGATGACCACGTGGTTTATGGTTTTCTCAGTGAGAATGAAAAAACAGGAATTTTCTCACTTGAAAAACCATGAATTTTGTCACATTTATGGTTGTTTTCATGGATGGTTATGTGTGTTGTTTGATTTATTTGATATTTTTCTCGGATGTCAACATCAAATTATGGATGTCTAATTGTTTTTGTCAGTGAGAATTTGAAAAACATGAACAGTGTCACATTTATGGATGTCGATAGCAATTCATGGATGTTTTATGGTTTTTGTCAGTGAGAATGAAAAAACAGGAATTTTGTAACAGTTATGTATGTCAACAGCAATTTATGGATGTTTCATGGATGGTTATGTATGTTGTTCGATTTATTTGATGTTTTTCATGTCTTTTATGTGGATGATTCAGAAATAGTATTTGTTGTTGTTGTTCGAGCCCAAATTTGCGAGATTCCAGGAAACAGTTAGATAACATTTTTCAGTCTCAGAAAATCAGAGAGTCGGTAACATCCCCCATTTCAACAAATCAGAGGTGTGCTTACATATGATTTCCCCATTACATAATAATTCGCCATTGTGATTTCGTATATAATGGACATGCAATGTGATTCAATTATCAGAAAGTATTTTGACACCGTGTAAGCAACTAAAATGTATATTATTGATGAACTTTAAGCCTTGGCAGCAACATTTAGCATTTTAATTTCTTTTTTAATTTTTTATTTTCAAAATTAATTTTTTTTCCGGGGTAACCCTCTCCCATATTCGGTTAACCCCCCCCCCCTATACAAACGGCTCTATATGGTGTTTATACGCGATAAAAAGTGTACTATATGCTCTTTTTTCGTTATGTAAACCCTATCCTTCCTCCCCCCTCTGTTTACGACCTTAATTCTGTTTTTGATAAAGTCCGTATCTTATCTAAAAGCAACTGTCAACTGTCTGTCATTCCCTAAATATACTCTCCGATATGGCTCGACTTACAGATTTCTCACAAGTATTTAAATATCTGACAATTACTGACACCCCTTTAAAGTACATCCAGCTTTGATAAATATACAAGAATTTGGATAGTGGCTTAACCAAAGGGTTTCTCTGAGAAAGTTAGTTGTTAACTAACCTTGTGTGCTAATAGGCTTTGCGTAATTATATGTGGTATGTAAGCATGGAAATGAGTTATTTCCAAAATTAATGCATAACAATATTTTTAGGACATTGGTGAAAGGGGGGGGGGGTTGACAAGGCCTCAAGTCGAACACCTCCATTGTAAGGTGAAAACAAAATGCTTCTTCGCGTGAAAAGTAAGGGGAGTGGGTTTAAGAAAAAGATACATTGCTTTATTATGCGTAAATTGAAGAGCACTTTTACCAAATCTTTCGATGGGAGGAGGGTATATTTTTCAATGTCTTTTCTCAGGGATATTTTCCGTGGGGGTTTTTTCCCTATGGGTGTTTTTTTTCTGGAGGTGTGAAAAATAGAAAAACTAGGCCGGCTTTTGAACGGCTCAGTGAGTCGTAATTCACAGATTCACACTGTTGTGATATCTTTCGGTGGGGGGAGGGGAGATTTTTCCATGTCCTTTCTCAGGGATATTTTCCGTGGGGGTTATTTTCCGTGGGCTGTTTTTTTCTGGGGGTGTGATAAATATACAAACTAGGGCGGCTTTTGAATGGCTCAGTGAGTCGTAATTCTCAGATTCAAAAAAGGATGCAATTAGTATATTTCACGAAATTTTTTACGTTGTGCTTTCTTAGTGATAAATGCCTTTTCTAGACAAAATTATGGTTAATAACTTTCTTTCTGTAA
>NC_142803.1:56335532-56354601 GCF_049724085.1 Artemia sp. Qi Xiang Cuo
AGGAGCACAGGAAAGCCAATGGGAAACCATGGAATCAAATGGGGAAAAAAAAGTCTCGTAGACTTGGATTATGCTGATTATTTAAGCATTCTAGATGAAAGTGTGAGCAAAATAAATGAAGTTCTAGAGGTTTTGCAAGTTCAGGGTGCTAGAAATGGTTTGAAAATTAATGTTAGGAAGGCTAAGTCACTGAGGCTAGGAATAAGTAAAGATGAAAAGGTGACGTTGGGTAATGAAAAGATTGATCAGGTGGGCAGCTTCAGTTACCTTGATAGTATTATTAGTAAAGATGTTGGAAGCAGTGAAGATGTTAAAAATAGAATAGTCAAGGCTTGGGGTGTTTTTTCAAAGTTAAAAAAAGTCTGTAAAAATAGGAAGATAAGTCTGCAAACCAATTTTAGAATATTAGAAGCTACAGTGATGACAGTGGACAATTATGACTCTGAAGCACAGATGTTCCAAAAAGCAGATGAAGATTTGCTAGATCTTTTCCAGAGAATTTGAAGAGTGTACAACTCTCAAAAATACTCGTTTGGTAATGCCTGTTAGCCATTTTAATCAATTTTAACTGCTCTGTGATGAAATGATGACCTGATTTAAAAATCTATATCTTATTATAAATGGAAAACGAGAAAAATTAAAATAATTTGTATTAAGCTGTAGAAAAGGTTGTTTCCTTGGCAGATACAAAGAGCAAGATTATAACTCAAGTCACTGGAAAAGAGATTCTGTACGAACATGTTGACTTCATCATGGTTTGTTGACTTTGTTGGCCGACTGGGTTTGGCATTCATTGTTGCAGCTCTAAGTCGAAAGTCATTTACATTTCTTCCAATACTTTTGTGAAAATTTAGAATAGAAGTCTGAGAGTGTTTATTCGTGTAGTTAAATAACTTTTAAAGAAAAAACTAAACAAAAATAATGTTTTCCTTGATTTCTTTTTTCTTTATTTAAAGTGGTGTTGTTCCTCCGTATATTCATCTCTTCTGTAATTTTTTTTTTTTTTTTTTAAGAGTCTGACTCAAATAGTCTGCAGGGTTCCTACTGGTGCTAATGTGGTGATATGAATACAAATCGTTGTCTAATAGAACCGCAATTCTATATAATTTTGAGTGAAGATCCTTTGATCTTTTAAAATATGTTAGTGCTTTACAGTCTACAAATATGTGAGCTCTCGCGGCCCATAAATACCCCTTTTGGAAGTGCTTTAGAGTTTGTACTAAGGCGAACAGGTCCCTGTTGTGTTTATCAAACCTTGAGGCTGCACCACTAAGACCCTTTGAATAGGTTGCCACAATTCGAAATCTAGCTGTTGTTTCGCATTGTTGCATTAAAATTGAAGCAATACTTTTTTTCGAGGCATCTGTGACAAGGTAAACTTCTTTGTCTTTATCAGGAAATTCTAAAAAACATACTATTTGGATTTAATAATTCTGTTTTTAATTTTTCAAAGGCTACGCTTTCTTCTGGACCGAAAATAAAAGGAACGTTTTTTCTAGGTAGTTGAATTAAAGGTTCGGCTAATTTTGCGTAATTATGATAGAATCTCCTGTAATAACCTGTTAAGCCTAGAAATGACCTAATTCCTGTGACGTCACTTGGTGGTTCTAATTTCTTTATAGCTTCTAATTTTTGTGCTTTTGGTTTAACTCCTTTTGTGGAGACTAGAAACCCTAACATGTCACATTCTTCCGAAAAAAATTGAGATTTATTAATATTAAGCCTTAGATTAAATTTTATAGCCTGTTTTAAAGTTAGTTCAATATGTTTCAAATGTTCTTCAAAGTTCCCTAACGTATGTATTGTCAAGTAATCTACATAAATTGATAAAAATGAAGAAAATTCGGGTCCATAAACCTGATTTAAAAATTAAAAAAAAAAGCGCGGGGCGAGAAAACTGACCCTTGTGGCACGCGCTTAAATACATAAGAAATCCCCTTATTTGAGAAACTGAAATATTTTTGGCTTTCTTCAGCTATGTTACAGTGATTAAATCCATTTCTAATATCAATAGTTGAAATGAATTTGGTTTTATTAGATAGATCAGAGATGACTTCTGAAATTCCTCGAATACCCCACTGTGAGTCTTTTATCGCTTTATTTATTGCTCTTAAATCTATGAGGAGCCGACTATTACTTTCATCTATTGCTTTCAAGTTTTTTGGCGGAATTTTCCCATCCTTTCCTGGTTTTCCTATGCAAAATATTGGAGCTGTATATTCAGAATGTCTCATTTAAATTATTCCTACTCTTACCATTTCGTTTATGTGTTTTTGTAAACATTATGTCATTAAAAATGGTAAAGGGAATTGTTTGACACACTTTATAGGTATATTTGGGTCTATTTTTACCTTATATCCTGGGAGGTCGCTTTGCCCAACATCATAAGGTCCAGTTGCGAAGGCTCGTCTCAATTTTAATTAGACTGTCTCTACTATCTGTTTTCGTTTTGAACTTAACGGACCCGTTTTAATTCTCTTTAAAAGTTTTGCTGTCTTCCCATCCTATTTTATCCTCCTCTATAGAGAGGGATTCCTCTTTATTTTCAATTACTCCTGCTGCTAAGAGAGTCGCATCCGTTAAATATTCATTGTTTATCACCTCATATGAACCAACGGTTTTACCTCGTGGTAAGTTTAGAGGTTCATCGCTCGTATTAAAATAAACTATTTTTATTGCATTGTTATAAGTTTCACATAGCGACGGAGATATGTGTAATTGTGTCTGAATATTCGGGGTAAACATTATAGTGTCGCCGTGAGCTACAAAGGGTGCTGAGTGATTTGACAATTTGGCCTTAATGATTTTGAAACAATTGGCCTGAATACAGAACTGTTTCGCTATATATGTCAATCCACTTCCCAAAATTTCTTCCGTAAAAAACGCACGGGAATTTATTTCCTCCGTACTTGTATTTCCTAAAGAGATTTTATTATATTTTAAATTTAACGTACAATCAAGTTTGTTTAAAATATCATATCCTATAATTACGTCAAATTTCAATCCTGGGACGACTAAAAATTTCCAAAATAATCCGTCATTCCGTTTTGCCTCATCTGTAATGTAGGATGTTATATTTATCTCTCCTATTAGTGGTAAAGTCTATCCACTTAAAGATTTCACGTTTCGGGAGGACGGTTAGAGGCGTCTACGAACCTCTTCTGGAAATTTTTGAAATATTTCCTCCTTTAATAAGCTTCTTTGGCACCCGCTATCTACAATACATTTTACAAAATTTTGGTCTGCTATTTTAGCAGTCCTCATAAATGGGAAAGAACTTGGTTCAGTTTTATTTTCCTGTAACGCACTAAAACAAATATCTTCATTTTGGTTAGAAGGAGGGGTTGTGATTTTATTTTCAGGCTTGGGACGTACCTCCTCCAAGTTCTGCCTGCTTAGTTTTTTTTTCAATAGGATTTGATGCCATACATTTGTCTGCCCTATAACCAAATTCCTGGCACCTTATACATGCTAGACTTTGCCAACAATCTTTCCGGTAATGTCCGGGTTTTCCACAATTCGTACACTTTGGGATATTGCAATCCACTTTCATGTGTCCCAGTCTCCCACAATTAAAACATTTTCCTTTTTCATACTTATAATTGCCGTTGTTTTTATATTCGACTCTGTGGTTGACTCCAGGTTTTTTAGCGGAATTCCTGTCTCTTGAGTCTACTACCGCTGCTCCCAGGGACATATCTGGGGAGTCCCTATATATTTAATCTATTGCTTCGAATCTTTTTGCAAGTGTTAATAATTTATCTTGGTCGTCCGAGGCCTTAGACATCTTGGGTTGTTTGTGTCTCTTTGGGCTGCGTCCGTCTATTTGGGCTATTTGTGTCTCTTTGGGCTATGTCTGTCTCTTTGGACTGTTTGAGTCTTTTTGGTCTGTGTTTGTCTCTTTGGGCTGTTTGTGTCTCTTTTGGTTGTGGGTGTGTCTTTGGGATGTGTGTGTCTCATTAGGATGTATTTGTATTTTTGGGCTGTTTGTGTCTCTTCGGGCTGTTTGAGTCTCTTTGGTCTGTGTGTGTCTCTTTGGGTTGTTTGTGTCTGTTAGGGCTGCGTGTGTATATTTGGGCTATTTCGTGTCTCTTTGGGCTTTTTGAGTCTTTTTGATCTGTGTGTGTCTATTTGGGCTGTTTTTGTTTCTTTGGGCTGTGGGTGTCTCTTTGGGATGTGTGTTTCTCTTTAGGCTGTTGGTGTCTCTTTGGGCTGTTTGAGTCTTTTTGGTCAGTGTGTGTCTCTTTGAGTTGTTCTTTGCCTCTTTGGGCAGTAGGTGTCTCTTTAGGATGTGTCTGTGTCTTTAGGCTAAGTTTGTCTCTTTGGGCTGTGTGTGTCTCTTTGGTCTCTGTGTGTCTCTTTAGGCTGTGTGTGTCTCTTTAGCCTGTGTGTGTCTTTTTGGGCTGTTTAAGTCTTTTTCGTCTGTGTGTGTCTCTTTGGGCTGTTGGTGTCTCTTTGGGCTGTTTGAGTCTTTTTGGTCAGTGTTTGGCTCTTTGGGTTGTTTGTGTCTCTTTGGGTTGCGTGTGTCTACTTTGGCTATTTGTGTCTCTTTGGGTTGTTTGTGTCTTTTTGGTCTGTGTTTGTCTCTTTGGACTGTGTTTGTCTCTTTTGGCTGTGGGTGTCTCTTTGGGCTGTGTGTTTCTCCTTAGGCTGTAGGTGTTTCTTTGGGCTGTGTGTGTCTCTTTGGGCCGTTTGAGTCTTTTTGGTCTGAGTGTGTCTCTTTGAGTTGTTTTTTGTCTCTTTGGGGTGTGTGTGTCTCTTTGGGCTGCTTGAGTCTTTTTGGTCTGTGTGTGTCTCTTTGGGTTGTTTGTGTATCTTTGGGCTACGTGTGTATATTTGGGCTATTTCTGTCTCTTTGGGCTGTTTGAGTCTTTTTGGTCTGTGTGTGTCTCCTTGAGTTGTTCTTTGTCTCTTTGGGCAGTGGGTGTCTCTTTAGGATGTGGATGTCTCTTTGGGCTGTTTGTGTCTCTTTAGGCTGTTTGAGTCTTTTGGTTTGTGTGTCTCTTTGGGCTGTGTGTGTCTCTTTGGGCTCTGTGTGTGTCTTTAGGCTGTGTGTGTCTCTTTATCCTGTGTGTGTCTCTTTGGGCTGTTTGAGTCTTTTTGGTCTTTGTGTGTCTCTTTGGGCTGTTGGTGTCTCTTTGGGCTGTTTGAGTCTTTTTGGTCTGTGTGTGGCTCTTTGGGGTGTTTGTGTCTCTTTGGGTTGCGTGTGTCTACTTTGCTTATTTGTGTCTCTTTGGGCTGCTTGAGTCTTTTTGGTCTGTGTGTGTCTATTTGGGCTGTTTTTGTCTCTTTGGGATGTGTGTTTCTCTTTAGGCTGTTGGTGTCTCTTTGGGCTGTGTTTGTCTCTTTGGGCCGTTTGAGTCTTTTTTGTCTGAGTGTGTCTCTTTGAGTTGTTTTTTGTCTCTTTGGGCTGTGTTTGTCTCTTTGGGTTGTTTGAGTATTTTTGGTCTGTGTGTGTCTCTTTGGGTTGTTTGTGTCTTTTAGGGCTACGTGTGTATATTTGGGCTATTTCTGTCTCTTTGGGCTGTTTGAGTCTTTTTGGACTGTGTGTGTCTCCTTGAGTTGTTCTTTGTCTCTTTGGGCAGTGGGTGTCTTTTTAGGATGTGTCTGTCTCTATAGGCTAAGTTTGTCTCTTTGGGCTGTGTGTGTCTCTTTGGGCTCTGTGTGTCTCTTTAGGCTGTGTTTGTCTCTTTAGCCTGTGTGTGTCTCTTTGGGCAGTTTGAGTCTTTTTGGTCCGAGTGTGTCTCTTTGAGTTTTTTTTGTCTCTTTGGGCTGCGTGTGTCTCTTTTGGATGTTTGAGTCTTTTTGGTCTGTGTGTGTCTCTTTGGGTTGTTTGTGTCTCTTTGCGCTGTTTGAGTCTTTTTGATCTGTGTGTGTCTTTTTGGGCTGTTTTTGTTTCTTTGGACTGTGGGTGTCTCTTTGTGATGCGTGTTTTTCTTTAGGCTGTTGGTGTCTTTTTGGGCTGTTTGAGTCTTTTTGGTCTGTGTGTGTCTCTTTGAGTTGTTCTTTGTCTCTTTGGGAAGTGGGTGTCTCTTTAGGATGTGTGTGTCTCTTTAGGATGTGGGTGTCTCTTTGGGTTGTTTGAGTTTTTTGGTCTGTGTTTGTCTCTTTGGGCTGTGTGTGTCTCTTCGTGCTGTATGTGTCTCTTTGGCCTTTTTGAGGCACTTTGGTCTGTGTGTTTTCTCTTTGGGCTGTTTGTGTTTCTTTGGGCTTTGTGTGTCTCTTTGGGCTGGTTTGAGTCTTTTTGGGTCTGTGTGTGTCTCGTTCGGCTGTTTGGGTCTCTTTGGGCTGTTTGTGTTTCTTTGGGCTGTGTGTGTCTCTTTGCGCTGGTTGAGCCTTTTTGGTCTGCGTTTGTCTCTTTGGCCTGTTTGTGTCTCTTTAGGCTGTGTGTGTCTCTTTGGGCTGTGTGTGTCTCTTTGGGCTGTTTGAGTCCTTTTGGTCTGTGTGTGTCTCTTTGGGCTGTTTGTGTCTCTTTGGGCTGTGTGTGTCTCTTTGGGCTATTTGTTTCTCTTTGGACTTTTTTAGTCTCTTTGGTCTGTGTTTGTCTCTTTGGGCTGTTTGTGTCTCTTTTGGCTGTGGGTGTCTCTTTGGGATGTGTGTGTCTCCTTAGGCTGTGTGTGTCTCTTTGGGCTGTTTGTCTCTTTGGGCTGTTTGATTCTTTTTGTCTCTGTGTGTCTCTTTGGGCTGTGTGTGTCTCTTTGGTCTTTTTGAGTCCTTTTGGTCTGTGTGTGTCTCTTTGGGCTGTTTGTGTCTCTTTGGGCTGTGTGTGTCTCTTTGGGCTATTTGTATCTCTTTGGACTGTTTGAGTCTCTTTGGTCTGTGTTTGTCTCTTTGGGCTGTTTTTGTCTCTTTTGGCTGTGGGTGTCTCTTTGGGTTGTGTGTGTCTCTTTAAGCTGTGTGTGTCTCTGTGGGCTTTGTGTATCTGTGGGCTGTTTGAGTCTTTTTGGTCTCTGTGCGTCTCTTTGGGCTGTGTGTATCTCTTTGGCCTGTTTTAGTCTTTTTGGTCTGTTTTTGTCTCTTTGGGCTGTGTGTGTCTCTTTTGGCTGTGGGTGTTTCTTTGAAATGTGTGTTTCTCTTTAGGCTGTTGGTGTCTCTTTGGGCTATGTGTGTCTCTTTGGGTTGTTTGTGTCTCTTTGGGCTGTGGGTGTCTCTTTGGGATGTGTGTGTCTCTTTAAGCTGTGTGTGTCTCTTTGGGCTGTGTGTCTCTTTGGGCTGTTTGAGTCTTTTTGGTCTCTGTGTGTCTCTTTGGGCTGTGTGTGTCTCTTTGGGCTGTATGTGTCTCTTTGGCCTTTTTGAGTCACTCTGGTCTGTGTGTGTTCTCTTTGGGCTGTTTGTGTTTCTTTGGGCTTTGTGCGTCTCTTTGAGCTGTTTTGAGTCTTTTGGGTCTGTGTGTTTCTCATTCGGCTGTTTGTGTCTCTTTGGGCTGTGTGTGTCTCTTTGGGCTATTTGTGTCTCTTTGGGCTGGTTGAGTCTTTTTTGTCTGTGTTTGTTACTTTAGGCTGTGTGTGTCTCTTTGGGCTGTGTGTGTCTCTTTGGACTTTTTGAGTCTTTTTGGTCTGTGTGTGTCTCTTTGGGCTGTTTGTGTCTCTTTGGGCTGTGTGTGTCTGTTCGGGCTGTTTGTGTCTTTTTGGACTGTTTGAGTCTTTTTGGTCTGTGTTTGTCTCTTTGGGCTGTTTGTGTCTCTTTTGGCTGTGGGTGTCTCTTTTGGATGTGTGTATCTCCTTAGGCTGTATCTGTCTCTTTGGGCTGTGTGTGTCTCTTTGGGCTGTTTGAGTCTTTTTGGTCTGTATGTGTCTCTTTGAGTTGTTTGTGTCTCTTTGGGCTGCGTGTCTCTATTTGTGCTATTTGTGTCTCTTTGGGCTGCGTGTCTCTATTTGTGCTATTTGTGTCTCTTTGGGCTGTTTGAGTGTTTTTGGTCTGTGTGTGTCTATTCGGGCTTTTTTGTCTCATTGGGCTGCGGGTGTCTCTTTGGGATGTGTGTTTCTCTTTAGGCTGTTCGTGTCTCTTTGGGCTGTGTGTGTCTCTTTGGGCCGTTTGAGTCTTTTTGGTCTGAGTGTGTCTCTTTGAGTTGTTTTTTGTCTCTTTGGGCTGTGTGTGTCTCTTTGGGTTGTTTGAGTCTTTTTGGTCTGTGTGTGTCTCTTTGGGTTGTTTGTGTCTCTTTGGGCTGCGTGTGTATATTTGGGCTATTTGTGTCTCTTTGGGCTGTTTAAGTCTTTTTGATCTGTGTGTGTCTATTTGGGCTGTTTTTGTTTCTTTGGACTGTGGGTGTCTTTTTGTGATGTGTGTTTCTCTTTAGGCTGTTGGTGTCTTTTTGGGCTGTTTGAGTCTTTTTGGTCTGTGTGTGTCTCTTTGAGTTGTTCTGTGTCTCTTTGGGCAGTGGGTGTCTCTTTAGGATGTGTGTGTCTCTTTAAGATTTGGGTGTCTCTTTGGAATGTGTGTGTCTCTTTAAGCTGTGTTTGTCTCTTTGGGCTGTGTGTCTCTTTGTGCTGTATGTGTCTCTTTGGCCTTTTTGAGTCACTTTGGTCTGTGTGTGTTCTCTTTGGGCTGTTTGTGTTTCTTTGGGCTTTGTGTGTCTCTTTGGGCTGGTTTGAGTCTTTTTGGGTCTTTGTGTGTCTCATTCGGCTGTTTGTGTCTCTTTGGGCTGTGTGTGTCTCTTTGGGCTATGTGTATCTCTTTGGGCTGGTTGAGTCTTTTTGGTCTGTGTTTGTCTCTTTGGGCTGTTTGTGTCTCTTTAGGCTGTGTGTGTCTCTATTGGCTGTATGTGTCTCTTTGGACTTTTTGAGTCTTTTTGGTCTGTGTGTGTCTCTTTGGGCTGTTTGTGTCTCTTTGGGCTGTGTGTGTCTCTTTGGGCTATTTGTATCTCTTTGGACTTTTTTAGTCTTTTTGGTCTGTGTTTGTCTCTTTGGGCTGTGTGTGTCTCTTTTGGCTGTGGGTGTCTCTTTTGGATGTGTGTGTCTCCTTAGGCTGTATCTGTCTCTTTGGGCTGTGTGTGTCTCTTTGGGTTGTTTTTGTCTCTTTGGGCTGTGGGTGTCTCTTTGGGATGTGTGTGTCTCTTTAAGCTGTGTGTGTTTCTTTGGGCTGTGTGTTTCTTTGGGCTGTTTAGGTAAGGATTTCAGGGGGCTGTCTTTTAATAATCTTATTGCAAATTTAAAGAATCGACAAGATGTCCACAGGTTTCTTTTGGCTTTTGAGCCAATTTTTTTAGGTTAACAACCATGAAAAGAAATAAAAGTGGTCCAAGCAACATTCTCTGGAAAACTCCACAATGAATAGTTAGGGGTCAGAAAATATTTTTTAGCAGTTTATAACTTGCAATCCATTGGAAGGAGGCAGATTATTATATTATATTTTGAAAGGGATTTGAAGTCCTATATTTTCCAGTTGTTAAATAAAAAGTCCTAATTCAAAGTTTTTTGTTTTAAAACAAGGGTCACTTGTTGCTGGAAAAACCTAAAACATAAAGTCTAATTAAGAAAAATACCAAGTTTGGCTGTTATTTTCTTAGGTAACTCATTATTACTGGTTTTGTCAGTTGTGCTGAATTACAAAGGCATATTTTCATTATTGTACTTTTCTTTTTCACAATGGTTGGGGAAAATCACCAATTTCTTCCATTTTTTTCGTTCTTTGGTTACTTTAGATACCCTCTTTCTTTCGCTTTTGTTTGTTTGTTTACATTCCATGCTTTTTAATTACTATGATGTTTTCAATGGTTGTTGAAATTTTTGGATTTTGCTAATGCTTTTTGTTGGGTCTTAGGCATCCTTGAAGAAATTTCCTTGACTTGGTTAACTCCTTAAGAATCCAACTTTGAGCCGTCATTTGAAGAAAGATGCCATATCTTCAATGTTAAAAGAACAAAAAGCTGTAGATTTGACCTCCAATTTTCTAGGTAACCCCTTATGTAATATATATGGCATTGTTTTAACTTGCGAACACCATGTATTCTCTTCGTTTCTGTAGGTAGGCAAAGTCAGTGTCTTTTAATGAGGAGAAGGGTAGTATTTTGTTTGTTTGTTTTTTCTGGAGGAGGGGCTCAAAGAGATTTTTGGGGATTATGGGACTTACGTTGGATTTTTGAATCCTGCTTAAATTGCTCTACATTTTAGGTAGGACACTAAATAATAAAGTCCTTTGTTAAACTTTCAATGGGAAGTTTTCAATACAAAATCTTGAGCTGCTCTATCACCTGAATAAAAAAAACTAGTTTTCTCAACTAAAAGTAAGGAGCAACATTAAAAAATGAACAGAAATGATTACGAATATTAGGGTGGTTGTCCCCTCCTCAATGCCTCTCTCTTTAAGCTAAGGCTTGACTTTTTGTTCCTATTATTTACGAGTGACTCATAAACGCAAGAGCTGTTTAATTAGAATAACAAGCATTTTTTTAAAGTTCTAAAAAAAAACTTTTGCATAAAAACCAAGGTATTGAGGAGTGTGCAACTCCCTCATATTCGTAATCATTTCTATTCATTTTAACCTTGTTCCTTACTTTAAGTTGAAAAAACTTTTTTTTGGTGTTTTTTTTATTTAATTCCTGATCGTTTTTTTTTTAAAAACAATGCCGAGAAATCAAGCTTCCCCTCCATGAAAAATCCCTTCCCCTACAAAAAAATCCTCCGTGAAAAGATCCTCCCATGTAACCCCCCACCCGGAAAGTATCTGTATACTTCCCAATAGCCAATACTACATGTAAACTATGGGCTAAGTTCATAGTTTGTATCCCTTACAGCGGGGGCTTGGGGGGGGGACAAGTCATCCTCAAAGCCATAGCTATGAGATCTTTCGGCTATGCTGAACAAAGTGGCTATCTTAAAATTTCGATCAGAAGACTCTGGGGGAAAATGGGTGGGGGCGGGGGACGAGCCGTCCAATATTTTTGGTCACCTAGAAGGGGCAGAGAAACTTTTGATATCCGATCAAATGAGCCCCTTTTCGATCTTCTGGGATAGTTGTTTCAACACGATAACCCCTGAGAAAAAAAAAATAAACGTGTATCCATGATCTTGCTTCTTGCAAAAAATAAAATATTCCACATTGTGGTATATAGGAGCTTGAAACTTCAACAATATGGTTCTCTGATATGCTGAATCTGACGGTGTGATTTTCTTTAAGAGCACTTGATTTTTGGGAGGTGTTTCTCCCCTTTTTCAAAAATTGGTTAATTTTCTCGGGCTTGTAACTTTTGATGGGTAACATTGAACTTGATGAATTTTATATATTCTGAATACGCATCAAAATTCGATACTTTTAATATATCCTTTGTTACCAAGACTCTGTTTCTTAGAGTTTTGGCTACTAATGAGCCGCATCGCTCCTTACTTACAGTTCGTTACAACAAACTGTTTGAAAACTGCGTCTTTAAGAAGCAAATTTTGGGAAATCTGTTTTCGGTATTTCTGCAGTTGATTTGCTCTCAACTCTCTATTGACTCTCTCTATTTTAGAGATGATATTCTCTAAAAGGAAGGATTAATGACAAAAATTGTTTGCCAATTGTTTTACTATAAACAATTTTTATTGACTGTCTAATTTGAGTAGATATTTTGTGGAATTCGCTTACTAGAATTCTTCATGCTCAAAGAGATAAGTAGGCACCAAAAAATAAAGAAATGTCTTTTCCATTAGGCTGCTAAAAGGGGATTAAAATGGAAATTCGTAATGACTTCTTCTTTCAGATTTGTCTGTGATATTTGTTTTAACGACTTGTCGAATTTACTTCTGAATAGGTTCAGCTAGTACCTAATTTATATTCTATTGTCTTTTACTATAGTTTAATGGACATTTTATTATTTTCATATGTTTTAGTGGAAATTTTTTGCTAAAAGTCTTTTCATACCCATAGTCTAAAAAAGGAATATTTGTTATACTTTTGGTACCTCCTTTCTCTGACCTCTGGGTTACTTTGGAGTATACGCATTTGTTTCTATGACGTATATCAGAATCCTTATTGTCAAATAAACCTTTAAATTAGTGGATTTTGTGAAAACATAGAGTGCAATTTATGTATTTAGGACATTACTTTTCTTTTTCTTTTGTTGTCTTTATTAAACATTCTAGTCACTTATCAGCCAGGCTTAAAGTCAATAGTGTATCTGGATTTTAGGAAGACTGGAAGGCGATGGGACTAGAATTGTTATGGTTTTTTCTCTTATGAAACATTTATATTGTGTATGTAGAAACTGCACCCAAGCCGGGGGTTACCTCCCTCCCTGGACTTACAACTGATTAGGGGGGCTTTTAGTGTTGGAAGCTTTGATTAACCTTTTCGATTTAAAATGCCCATAACTTTCCTAAAAAAAAGCTTAGATATAAGTAAATTTGGTGTTGATTCACACAGTATTCGTTCGTCTTTGAAATTTTGTGTTTCTGTTTGTTTTATGGTATTTCTAAAAGGATTTTGTTTGAAGCTTCTTATATTAATACTTTTCCTTAAAATTCTGGTGGTAAATACATAAAAATGATTTGTACTGCATTCCTGTAGTTGATGTTTTGCGCGATAGCGGAAGTTTTTGTAATTGCTCGGATTTCCTGTTTTGTCGTAAGTTCATGGAATGCAATGTTTCACGGGCCGTATTAAAATGCTTGAATTGACTCACTGAAAAATACGTATCAGCTTTAAATAAAAAAAAAAGTTACCATATAGCTTTGTTTTCTTTTGAGAAGCATTTTGGTATCTCTTGCCAAAAATGCATGTACGACGTCTTTAATGGGGTAAATAATATTTCAATCTCGCACTGCAGTTGTTTTCGCTGCTCCTGTCACGAATGCGTGATCTGATTTTATGTGAGTAACTATGCTATTTCGTCTGTTATGAGGGTCTGAAAAAGACATTGCCACTCCCAGAACCACAAATATTCTCCCTCGAGGGAGAGCCAATCCTGTGGGTTTCTTACCCTATGTTTGGAAATATGTTTATTTTTAGAAGACCACAAAATGTTATACATTTTGTGGTCTAACAAAATGTTAGACCACAAAATGTTATGAATCCTGTATATATTTAGAGGGAATATCCCTGCCTGTTTCAAAAAGGTGTTTGCCGGCGAAGCCCTTTGGTAATGGCCAGTCCTTGAATAATTATAAGCCAAGAAATTGCAAATTCAATCTGGATGAGGTTCAAAAAAAAATTTCTTCATTGGCGTTTCACGTTTTAATATAATAATGCTAACTAATTCTTGAAAAGAACACTCTTGCTGCTACCGCTTGTGATGGACATCCCTTTAAAGACGAACTCAATCTCTCTTTTTTTTGTAAAACCCTTTAAAAGGTTGTTTTTTTTGTGAAAAGATACACATAATGTGTTTTTTATTTATTAGATTTGTTGACTGAAAATAATCGGCTGAAGATGGTTGATGGTGTCATTAATGCTTTCAAGACTATCATGGCCGCCCATAGAGGAGAAGTTATCTGTGAAGTTACATCTGCTAAGGTTTTTTCCTCTTTCATCTTTTCTTTGTCTTCGTCTTCTTTCTTTTGTCTTTTTTATTTTTTAATGTTAAAACAAAGTGAATGGGGGGGGGGGATATATTGAAAATACATATATTTCTATATTTAATTATAAGTATTGCAATGGTTGATTCTAGATAAATAATGAAAAAAATTCTCAATTTTTTCAATGTAACTTGCTCCCTACACTACTAGCAACATTTACACGATTTGAAACTTCCTTTTCTTACTAATAAATAAGTTTGGTCACAGTTGCATATTTAATAAATACGTTTGACCTGTCTTCAAAATATTGCTGGTGACATAGAACTAATTAGGGGTATCAAATAACAAAGTTTGACCTAGACAACGGGAGTAGAGATGCCATAATATCTCCTGAGGGGGCTCCTTATATGGGCATAGAACCACGTGGTTTTATGGATTTTGTCAGTGAGAATGAAAAAACAGGAATTTTCTCACTTGAAAAACCATGAATTTTGTCTGTTTTATGGACTTTGTCAGTGAGAATGAAAAAACAGAAAGTTTGTCACATTTATGTCTGTTTTCATGGATGGTTATGTGTGTCGATTATTTGATGGTTTTATGGATTTTGTCAGTGAGAATTGAAAAACAGAAACTTTGACACGTCCTTCTTGTTGTTGTTCAAGCCAGATTTTACTAGTTTCCGGGAAACAGTTTTTGCTATTGTTGTTTCCAAGCCAAATGTTACGAGTTACCAGGAAACAGTTAATTTATGTCTGACAGACGACGTCAAGTTAATTAATGTCTTTAAATTTCTAAAGAGAATTGTCTAGGAGAAACAGTTAGATCACACATGATGTCATGATTGATTGATTGACAAGAAAGGGGAATTAATTTGTTGTTCTAAAGAGAATTGATTCACGAAAGGGAAATTAATTTGTTGTTTCTAACAAGAGAATCGTTTCCGAGCAGACGTTTTGATCTTAGCGCGCGAAAAGGTTTCTTATTAATTTGAAATAAGCCAGCGCAGGGATGCCAAACAAATGGAACATGCTGAAATTCCGTTTAGGGATAATTTTGGCGAAACCGTTTTAGCTATTTTATGGAATTATTTCGGCGAAACAGCTAGAGACATTATAAAATATGATTTTAGTCACATTTATGTCTGTTTTTATGGACTTTGTCAGTGAGAATTTGAAAAACAGGAATTTTCTCACATTATGATGTCAACAGCATTTATGTATGTTTTATGGTTTTTGTCAGTGAGAATGAAAAAACAGAAACTTTGTCACATTTATGGATGTCAATCAGCAATTTATGTATGTTTTATGGATTTTATCAGTGAGAATTTGAAAAACAGGAATTTTCTCACATTTTTTTATGTTTTTATGATTTTTGTCAGTGAGAATTTGAAAAAACAGGAACTTTCTCACTGAGAAAATCATAAACCATGTGATGCTGTCACGAGTCAGAACATCTGTGCTGTTGACCTCAATTCACCTATCGTGAATCAATAATTCCCCTTAGAAACAACAAATTAATTTTCCCTTTCTTGACAGATCAATCAATCAATGACATCATCTGTCAGACTTTAAAAATTTTCGCCTAGAAACATTTCTCCAGGAATAGATCCAAAATCATTAATGTCTTTGCCACGGAAACAGCTCTACTGGTCGAACTCCAAAGGATCTTAATAACCAAAGGCCATGGAAACACTTAGGCAAGAAACATCTTAGCGATGAATTGTTTTAGCGCGCGAGAAGGTTTCATATTAATTTGAAATGCAGTAGTACAGAGATGCCAATAACAAAGGAACACGCTGAATTTGCGTTTAGGGATTATTTGGGCGAAACCGTTTTAGACAGGTTATGGAACTATTTCAGCGAAACAGATAGAGACATTTTAAAAGAAGATTTTGGAAGAGGTTTTGAGTGTGGTCCTTATAATACACAAGTTTCATTTGAACAATGTTGTGAGGTCCTCTAACCCAACCCCAAAGGGTTCCAATCCTCCTACCCCCACCCCGAAGGAAGCCCCCGGTCCTCAAAAGCCCCCCCCCAAGCTCCCAAAGGCCCTCCACCGGTCCCCAAATGTCCCCCAGGCCCCCAACTGTCCCCCCGGACCCTCAAAGACCCACCAAGCTCTCAAAGGGCCACCGGCGCCCCCAAAGGCCCCCCCCGACCCCCAAAGACCAACTCCGGGCCCCCCAAAGGCCCAATGAGCGCCCAAAGGACCAACGGGGGCCCAAAGGTCCACCACCGGCCCCCAACGGCCCCAACTGCCCTCCCATGGTCCTCAAAGGTCCCCCGGGCTCCCAAAGGACCACCGGCGCCCCAAAGGCCCTCCACCGGTCCCCAAATGTCCCCCAGGCACCCACAAGCCCACCCCGCCCCCCAAATGCCCTCCCCGGGCCCCAAAGCCCCTCCCCCCGTCCCCAAAGGTCCCCCGAGCTCCCAAAGGACCACCGGCCCTCAAGGGACTCACAGACCCTCAAAGGCTCTCCCCGAGCACCCGTCTTTCGTTGATGTGAGTTGTCTGAAATCTATGATTTGGGATAAGTGGTTTGCTACTTCAGGCTTTTCTGAGCAGGATTTTTTAGCCATTCGTAGGTGTGTGTTGACTGAAACCAATACTTGGGATGAGTTTGTTAGGCTTATGACTAGTTTCATAGCCTTCGTTGGTGTGTGTTGAAACTTATGATTTGGGATTATAGTTTGCTTTGGTCTTTCTGAGTTGGATTTCTTAGTCTTTCATAGGTGTGTGGTGTCTGAAACCTATGATTTGGGATGTGTAGTTTGCTATTTTTGACTTTTCTGAGATTGATGTCTTATCCTTTCATATTTTTTCGTTGTAAGAAAAATATTATAGGGGGTGTTTAGTTTTCTATTTATGGCTTTTATGAGCTAAGGTTTTCTAGTATTTAGTAGGTGAATGTTGACTGAAACCAATAGTTTGTGATGAAAAGTTTGCTATTTTTGACTTTTCTGAGCTTTGTTTCTTAGTCTTTCGTTGGTGTGTGTTTACTGAAACCGATGATTTGGGATATGTAGTTTGCTATTTTTGACTTTTCTGAGCTGGATTTCTTAGTCTTTCATAGGTCTGTGTTGTATGAAACCTATGATTTGGGATGAGTGGATTGCTACTTTTGACTTTTCTGAGCTGGATTTCTTAGCCTTTCATATGTGTTTGTTGTCTGAAACCTATAGTTTGGGATGACTAGTTTGCTATTTTTGACTTTTCTGAGCTAGGTTTCTTAGCTGTTCATAGGTGAGTGTTGTCTGAAACCTATGATTTGGGATATGTAATTTGCTATTTCCGACTTTTCATAACCTGATTTATTAGACTTTCGTAGGTGTGTGGTGTCTGAAAACTATGATTTGGGATGTGTGGGGTGCTATTTTTTTTACTTGTCTGAGCTGGATGTCTTAGCCATTCATAGGTGTGTGTTGACTGAAACCTATGATTTGGGATGGTTAATTTTCTATTTCCGACTTTTCATAACCGGATTTCTTAGTCTTTCGTAGGTGTGTGGTGTCTGAAACCTATGATTTGGGAGGTATAGTTTGATTTTTGGACTTTTCAGAGCTAGGATTCTTAGTCACTCATAGGTGTTTGTTGTCTGAAACTTCGAGTTTGGGATGTGTAGTCTGCTATTTCAGACTTTTCTGAGCTAAGGTTTCTTAGTATTTCGTAGGTGAATGCTGTCTGAAACTTATGATTAGGGATATGTAAATTACTATTTCGGGCTTTTCTAAGTTGGATTTCTTAGTCTTTCATAGGTGTGTAGTGTCTGAAACCTATGATTTGGGTTGTGTAGTTTGATATTTTTGACTTTTCTGAGCTAGGTTTCTTAGCCTTTCATAGGTATGTGTTGTCAGAACATTAGGATTTGGGATGTGTGGGTTGCTATTTCAGGCTTTTCTGAGAAGGATTTCTTAGCTGTTCATATGTGTGTGTTGTCTGAAACTTATGATTTGGGATGTGTAGTTTGCTATTTGAACTTTTCAGAGCTATGATTCTTAGTCCGTCTTAGGCGTTTGTTGTCTGAAACTTCTAGTTTGGGATGAGTAGTTTCGTTATTTCAGGCTTTTCTGAGCTAAGGTTTCTTAGTCTTTCATAGGTGAATGATGTCTGAAACCTATGATTTGGGATTTGTAAATTACTATTTCGGGCTTTTCTGAGTGGGATTTCTTAGTCTTTCATAGGTTTGTGTTGTCTGAAACCTATGATTTGGGATGGGTGGATTGCTACTTTTGACTTTTCTGAGCTGAATTTCTTAGCCTTTCATAGGTGTTTGTTGTCTGAAACCTATAGTTTTGGGTGACTAGTTTGCTATTTTTGACTTTTATGAGCTTGGTTTCTTAGCATTTCTTTGGTGTTTGGTGTCTGAAACTTATGATTTGGGATATGTAAATTACTATTTCGGGCTTTTCTTATCTTGATTTCTTAGTCTTTCATAGGTATGTGTTGTCTGAAACCTATGATTTGGGATGTGTGGGTTGCTATTTTTTGACTTTTCCGAGCTGGATTTCTTAGCCGTTCATAGGTGAGTGCTGTCTGAAACTTTTGATTTTAGATGGTTAATTTGCTATTTCCGGCTTTTATTAGCTATGTTTCATAGCCTTTCATAGGTGTGTGTTGTCAGAAAATTACGATTTGGGATGTGTAGTTTGCTATTTGAACTTTTCAGAGCTAGAATTCTTAGTCCATCATTTGTGTTTGTTGTCTGAAACCAATAGTTTGGGATGACTAGTTTGCTATTTCAGACTTGTTCATTTTGAATTTCTGTCATGAAATGCAAGAGTTGGAAAATTAGGGTCTTAGTTCACCAGCTCACTATTAGGGTCCCAGTTCACCAGCCTAAACGATGGAAATTCACTAGCTCAGAATTGGGGTCTTAGTCCACCAGCCTGAATGGTGGAAATCCACTAGCTCAATATTGGGGTCTCAGTCCACCAGCCTGAATGGTGGAAATTCACTAACTCCGAATTAGAGTCTTAGTCCACCAACCCGAATCGTGGAAATTCACTAGCTCAGAATTGGGGTCTTAGTCCACCAGCCTGAATGGTTGAAATTCACATTAGACGACACAAAAACTTACACACACACAAAAAATTACACACACGCACAAAAACTAACACACACACACACACACAAAATAACACACACACACACATGAAAAAATACACACACACAAAAAAAATTACACACACACTATGACAATTACACACACACACTCACACACACAAAAACTTACACACACACACACACACACACACAAACTAACACATTAACACTAAAAATAAAAAGCACACAAAAAATTAAATTAACACAAAAAATTAAAAACACAAAAAAAAAAAAAAAATAAAAACTTACAAACACTCTAACAAACACAAAAAAAAACAAAACAAATAAAAAACACAAACAAAAATAAACCCACATAAAAACACGAAAACACAAAAATAAAAAAGAAAACAAAAAAAACACCCAAAAACCAGACAAAAAAAATACACACACACACACACACACACACAAACTAACAAACAAACACATGAACAATAAAACACACACACCAAAACAAACACAAACAAAAACAAACACACACACACACACACACACACACACACAAAACTTACACATGCACGCGAAAACTTACATGCACA
>NC_142803.1:56355101-56392966 GCF_049724085.1 Artemia sp. Qi Xiang Cuo
TTGAACTAGAAATTGCGTAAATCTCTTGGCAAAGGTGTAATGACCTGTAGAATAGGACTACCAGAAAAACCTGTTTGGTACGGGGGCGTCGTAGAAATGGAACTTCTTACCCTACTCATGGGGGAACTAAGGGATAGAGCTTTTTACTTAGGTCGCGTTAAAATGACTAAGTAACCCTGTACAGGCCATATTAGTCACGTCAAATTCGCAATTAACCCCAGCTTGATCCTCTCAAATGCAGCGATTACCGGATGAACCCAACTCAAACTAACCGTCTAAATTGTAGAAAAAATACAGAAAAATACATTGAAAATCGCAAGCAGGACGCGGTAAATTTTCAACTACTCTAGGAGATGAGTCTCGATATATTTGCTGATCTTAAACTTCTATTGTTGCAACAAAATAATAAAAAGAATTCAGCAAATTGAAGCAAAATCTCGTAGAAATAATAATTTTTTCAATGCAGTTCATTTTTGATTGTCAGCTATTCACTTGATTCCTTAGCACGTTTTCTCGCACGCGCTAGAAAATTTAATGCATGCAGATTGGCGCTTTTCCGCAAAGTGCTGGTAAAATATCATCTACTATTACTACTAACAACTCACTGGAGCACCAAGCCGCCTGAAGCCAACACAGCTTCCCACGTTCCCCATCCATCCCAATTTATTCAAAGCCTCCCTCTTTACACCCTCCCAGGAAGTTCTAATTTTCCTTAAACCTTTCCTTATGACCTCCTCCACCCCATTCGAGGTCGCAAATCGTCTGCAATCTACAAAATAGTGGCAGCTTTCTGCAAAATGCAGTTTGTGGAGCTAAGAGTAAACCTGAAACTTGATCGAGGGATGCAACAGCATTCGGGCAAGGAAATCACATGTAACTAAATTAATGTCAAAAATAAGGCCAGTGCAAGTGCAGCAAAAAAAAACTTAATGTTTGAAATGTTTATTGCCCTAACAATTCCTACCCCCCCCCCTAGTATGCTAGGTTTTTGGGGCTGTTCTGTGTCCAGAATTCCACCCGTGCGGTAGCTGAGGTTGCAAAGCTGGTTCCACCGAAATTATACGAAAACGTTACAAACGTAAACGTTATTTAGTCCAAGCCCAAGATTTAACAGAGGATTACAAGTATATAAGCAGTTGATTCGCTCGAACGGGAACAACAACAACGTGCAAATGGAAGGGGCTATTATCAAATTCTGCCCGGAAGAGCAATTATACTGATAGTATTTGAGCACTAAAAATTCAGATGCGAGAATATACAATATAAAAACGTATTGCTTGGAATGTTTATCGCCCTAACAAGTTCATCCTCCCCTCCCCTAGTACGCTAAGTTTTTGGGGCTATTCTGCGTCCGGATTTCCATCCGCGTTGTAGCTGAGGTTGTAAAGCTAGTTCCGCCGGAATTACACGAAAACGTACAAACGGAAGAGGCTATTATCGAAAAATCTGGGCGGAAGAGCAATTATACTGATAGTATTTGAACACTAAATACTCAGATGTGATAATATACAATACGATTAATCAGAAAGAGAGGCTGAGATATCTAACAGGGAAACTATTTAGGGGGAACCGAAGAAAGCCTTTGCGACCCTTTTGCTTACAAGAAACGATGGATCCACGATGTTATTACAACATGGGTTAGTTTATAGAAAAACTAGTCTAAAAAAGAACGTCAAGAATTAGGAAAAGAACGTCATGAATTTTTCAAGAAATTGCATTCTTGGTCTCGCAACTTGATGGCTTGCAAGGATGATACAAATTTATCTGGTACTTATGTGCTGTAGCAACAACACCAAAGAAGTGAAGTTAGGTTAATCCTAATGAAATATACCAAAATATGATGAAAATATCATAGTTTAGTAACAAAATATGGGAACCACAACAGAAAATTATGGAAATGAGGCCGCCTAGAATGCATTATATTAAATACCCAACCTAACCTAACGAACTCTATACATTAAATATTTAATGAAAATATACCTGTATAGCAGTTTATTTCACTGAGACTAAGCTAATTATCTCCAAATACAGACAGAGAAACCGGTTTTAATAGATCAAGAACTTGAGTGTGGTCGCTATAACACGTAAGTCCCCTTTATCTTTTTTTTTGGGGGGGAGGGGATTTCCAAAGCTTTGCTCAGAAAATTATTTTTTTATTCTTAATGTTGCCTCTTAATTAAGTACATAGTCACTTATCTTACTTGTTTCTTATACTATTTTGCTTATTTGCGTTTTATCTCCTTTTTTCTCTTAGTTGCGAATATATATGGAAGTCATGTGACTTCTTAATAGCTAGACATTTTGGCGGTAATTTACAACAGGTATTTCGTAAAATGGTCACGAGATGGCATCATAATCATCATCCGTAAAATTAAAATGACCGAGAATCTGACAGTGAAGAAGCTGGTATGCCATAGTCTAGAGCAGTGTTTCTCAAACTGTAGCCTACGCGTACCCCTTGGGGGAAATTTTTTTAGGGTGTACGCGGCCGGCAGACAAAAAAAAAACAACCCTTTAAATCTAGGACTGGTAATTTTATTTATATTTTAGCTACAGTTTACTTAGTACCGGTAACTGAGAAGGGATACCTGAAATATTGTGTGGGTAAAAAGTGGTACAGTGTCTAAATAAGTTTGGGAACCACTGGTCTAGAGGATTTGGTTTAACGATGGTCCCACTCCTCAAAAAAAGAAGAAGAATAACGCTATTGCTAATTGATAAGCATTCCTATTAGCGCTCTTTCCTTCTTTTGTCCCTTGTTTTATGCTCTTTCTTTTCTAAAAAGCCACGATGCCATGGGAAAGGGAATGTGGTTCGATTCGGATCCCTCCCCAAATTCACCTTCCCTATCCCTCCCCCCCAAAAAAAACAACAACAGAAAATGCCATTTTTAACTGACCAAGCCTCTATATTACGCTTCATATTAGAAGCCTTCCTTCTTCTTTTCCTTGTTTTATCTCTTTTTGTTCTTCTTTTAAGCTGACATACCATAGGATGAGGGCTGCGCTTAACCATGGTCCCATCCGCCCAAAAGTAGAAATATTCTACTTTAATTATGCATTCATATTAGTGTTCTTTCCTTCTTACGTACGTCGCTTTATACTCTTTTTCTCTAAAGCCAGGATGCCAAAAGACAGAGGCTGTGGCTTCACCCCCCCCCCCTCCCAAAGAAGTTCTATTATTAGCTGATTAAAGATTCATATTAGCGCTATCCCCTTCTTCTTTCCGTCGTTTCATCATTTTTTTAATTATTAAAGATATTTTGGAGTGAAACAAGGAAATAATTTTATTGAGATGTTCCTGCCTGAATATTTAAGGAAAAAATATCCAAATGTATTTTAAGTTAAAATGCAAAAACGGAAACAGCAGAACTTTCCCGGGGTTAAGGGGCTTGAAACCCAAAGCCCTTTTTGGACACAAATATTCCTAATAGGAACTGGAGACAAGCTCGGGGGAGGGATGAGTCGCCATAAACACGAAAAACATGCAAGCTGAAACACATTAGATTTATTTTGTTTTTCTATTATACTTTGTCAAACCTACTAAAGGCCCATCCATAATGGCATTTTACGAATACCGAAATTCTACCCGTACAAAGGCAACTATAGTAACATCTTACACCGCACCACGAAAAACTTAAGTTTCTCAGTAGCCCACGTGACTCAGGGTTATTCTAGATCAGAATCAATTTGTTTAGCTTCAGATGATAACCAAAAACTTGTTTTCTTCTTTTTTATTTTTTTGTAGTGCTGTTTCCAAGTTTGAATCCCGAGTCCAAGAATGTTTACAATGAGTCATTTTGAGGATATTTAATTTTCACAAAAAAAGTAAATATGAAAACAAGACTATAAAATAAGAGAAGGGCGAAAGAAAGCTAATATAAATGCTTATAGTAGGGCCTGGCTTTTTGGAGCAGTCCTGGCTAAGTGGACGTGCGCTGGGTTGAGAATTCTTTGTCCAAGTGGCACGGGTTCGATCCCTGGCGTGGCCAGTTATTTGGTTTGGTACGTGGGTCAGTGGTGTGACCCAGTAAGCTTAGCCAGATTCGACCCCCTCTAAATGGTAAACTGGAGAAATCTGGGGAAGGTAAGCAGGAAGGGTGTGCGAAAGCACATGATGGCTGGCCCCAGCCCCCCATTGCACTTCCTGGCTGAAGGGCCACGAAACGCAGATCAGCACCGCCGGTTTGGACCTTAAGGGTCTAGTGCCGTCATACTTACTTTTATAGTAGGGCATTTCAGCTTTACCCGTGTAAGGTTGACTTCGATTTTACGGGTATGTTGCCATCTTATGACCATTTCACAAAACACTTGTTTTAAAATTACAACCAAAATGTCTAGCTATAAAGAAGTCACATGATCAGTCTTTGCAAATATCTATGCTCTAGTCACTAGAGCCTAGTGTATTCTGAATCAGTCTTTGAAAATACCCAAAGAACGTTAGGTAAAACAAAACTTCCCGGTAAAGTAATACTTTCTTAGATCAAGACAAAAAACAATCCTTGAAGAAAACAAATAAATGCAAAATCAGAACGACGCGAATCTTGACAAGATGACTATCATTCGCCGTAGACATTCTTGCCATTTTTAGGCTCGATTGAAACTAAAAAAATGTCTTTTACCCCTCTAAGTGAACCTAAACAAACTGGCCATGGTACCAAATAAATACGAGTCACGCGGTCTAATGACAAACTAATTTTTTATTAGTATTTGCTTCAAAATATTCAAGCTAATAAACGTGAAAAAATGCAGGATTCATTTTCTTAGGCTTTTCTAGGTGTTGAACTAAAAGAATGTATAACTTTCCCAAGAAGTTGTTTTTTACCCTCGGTAAAATTTTAGATGATCAAAGTGAAATCTTCAAAAAAGTCCTACAGTTAAAAGAAGACACAAGGAATGTTTTTCAGCCTTTGAGACCAAGAAAATGGTCGAGCTTCCACAAAACAAATGCTCTCTCCAGCATAAAAAACTGACCGGTAAATACTACTTACACTTTTTTTTCGAAGCACGGTAAGTCAGAAGTTCACGCAAAATTGTTAAGGCTCTCTCGTAAAAAAAAAAAAAAAATTCAGATACGCTAATTTAATATTTAGCGGCCGACCTGTCACCTATACAGTCTTCTAAACGAACACATCTTTATTTTCCTTTTTCAAATCCAAGTAATTTTTAGGTATTCATTTTTTTTAGTTTTTTTTTTTTTTTGCTTACTCTGAGGATGCCTAGTTGTTCAATCAGGCTGAATATTTGAGATGCATTTTTCTTCTATACCAGCCGGAGATTCACAGGCATGAAGTCCTGTTTATATGGTGTTGAAGTAGAGATAGGAGTTTGAAAACACCTTGTCGGTGTAAATTCAGGCTCCAAATTCCTTTATGAAAGTTTGATCATCCTAAATCAATTACTGTCCAAAGTAGCAAGAAGGCCAACATCTAAAATGTTACTTGCTACCTACTTCAATACCGTTAGCAATATAAAATTGGCAGCACAGCTAATACTGCACTTGACTTGAAGTACAAAGGACAGTGAAAATGAAATGTGATTGTTTTAATTAGTTAAGTGGAACTTATTCTTTCCCAGAGATGATCGTATCGGACCAACAATTATAGAAGACTGGGAGAGAGATCATTCAGTTAGAAATCAAAAGTTCTAGTGTCCTTTTTAAGTGACCAACCTCCCATAAAAAGACATCCAATACAAATTTTAAGATAGCCATTTGGCTCAGTATATTTGAAAGGTCTAATAACAATACCTTCGGGGATGACAAGACAGCCCATAGCCCCTGGAGAAAAGGCTGTAAGTTATGCAATTTCTCATGGTTCAGATATAATTTATGTTTTTGAGAAATTCGAGCTAATTTTTCGTTTTTTGGGGTGGGGAGGGGGGTTTGATGTGAGTGGATTTTCCACTAGGAGAATTTTCCATACAGAGAAGTTTCCAGGGGAATTTTTCAAGAAAAATTTTACATGGGGGAGGGAAGGGGATTTCCTGACATGATTTGATAATCAGTCGTAAGTTAAATGAAAGTTGTTTTCAACTAAAAATAAAGAGCAATATTTAATTTTAAAAGGAGCAAAAATTATTTCGCATGTGAAAGGTACCACCCCTCCCTCAACTCTCGCTCTTTACTGTAAATCTTGACTTGTTGTCAGAATTATTTAAGAAAAAACTGCTCAAACACAAGGCCCGTAGAATTTGAAAGAGAAGTATTTTTTAAGAACTCTTAAGATTTTAGCGACAAGTGCCAGGGTTGCGGAAGGGGTAGTCCCCCTCATTTACCGAAATGATTTCTGTTCGTTTTAAATTTCAACGTTGCTCCTTACTTTCATGAAAAAAAACTTGGTACTTGTTAAGAATCCAGTAAACACGCGAGAAAGATCGCATCGAAATCTCAAAGATACTTTATGAAAAACAGGTTTTCGCTGCCTTGTGAGGTATTGCTCACTCCGTGACAAAGATTTAAACTTTAAGTTTATTGGGGTTGAATGGGCAGAAAAGGTACCTAGGTTAGGCTAGGTCACGTATTTAATATGTGCTATGCTTTACCCCCTCCCCCTAATGTGAAAATATATAGCCCAAATTTGTTCGTAAACTATTATATTTTCCTCCTATTTTGTTTTATTTCATAAGCATTAACGAAACTTCACTTCTCGCGTGTTTACTGGATTCTTAACAAGTACCAAAAAATTATTGAAGTCAGTAAAAAAAACCTAAACATATATGGGACCAAGCAAATTAAGAGTATGTAGCGCCTCTTGGGTGGAGTAGACTAGTTGTCTTTGGGAATTAACAGATTGAGTTTTTTTTTCACAGTATCACATCCTGGCAACACTGACAAAAACGGGGTACTGTCGCAAAAACTCCATAATTTCAAAATACTCAAATGAAAAATATTAGAAATTCTCGATTTTCAGGCACGATTAGACCTTAGACCAAGGAGCAACAACACGTGGTACTTATGTGTTAAGTAATACACACTCGAGAACTTGTATCGCGAACATGAGACGATACCCGATTTTCACGGTGTTTATACCAGACAATTAGCCTCGGCTCGTTGGGAAACTACATTATAGCTATATATTAATTAAATATTTAGTTGGTATTTTGGTTAGGTTAGGTTATTGTAGGTTATGTATTTAATATAATGCGCTCTGGGCGGCCCCCCTTCCATAGTTCTTTGTGGTAGTTTTCATAATTTTGTTGCTAAAGTATTGTATTTTCATTATATTTTGTTTTATTTCATTAGCATTTACTAATGTATAATTTACTAATTTACTAATGTAATAATTCGAGTGTGTATTATATAACACATAAGTACCGAAAATTTTTTGTTTTGGTTTCTTTCGTACCAAAATAATTACCAATATTAATCATCAAAAATTATTACCAATATAATTACCAATAATTACCGAATTTCGCACCAAAATAAGACCCCAAAATTTGATTTTGGTTTTCTTTCGTACTTCAATAGCAAACTCAGAATTGATATTAAATCAGGTTTCCCAGACCATACCAACAAGAGTAAATTACAACAACAACTTACATTAAAGGATTTCAAATTTATCCAATCGAATTCTTTGTAGAAGAGAATTCTTTGGCAAAAAGAATTTCAGACAGTTCAATACAATCTGATAAGGAGAACGCCGGGGACTATTGAAGCTGCTATGGCGACGCGAGGACAAACATGAGACTACAGCTCATGACTGGAATATCAAACACTCTTCTTTCAAGGGAACGCTACATCCTCAAAAACCAATTCACCACCATTAACACGTCAGCAGTAGATATTTTAAACCCCCATTTTTACCCCAATTAAATTTTTCACAATAAAACATACAATAACTGAAATGTCAATTAAGTCAACCCCCCTTCCCCCTTTCCTTTTTTCATCATTTATTGTGTGAATTTTATTTACTTAAATTTCGGACACACTATTGTTGTATACTATACTTCATTCATTTCTTTTAATTTTCATACTGATCATTTTATGTGATTGACAAATTGATTTGCATTGGCACGTTTCTTAACTAGTGTTCAAGATTTGTTTCTTCTTTGTTGTACTTTGTTTTTGCTGGATGAAAACTCTCTTAGAGTTTGGTGTACCCTTTTTGAAACCAATATTAGTTTATCTAACGGATCCAGGGCCATGGATACATACGAGGAGGGGGGGCTCAGGTCCCAGTCCAATCCCTCAGTCCTAAATTTTTGGGCACTTGTTATTCAAATTTGTTACTATCTGTTGTCATTATTTTTACCTTATATTTTTTTATACCATTTTCTTGTTAGTGGCAACACCCTCGGCCACTAAACGCTTTCGTAGTATCACTAAAACAAAAATATTTAAATAAAGTTTTTTTTTTATCATTAGCTCCCCTTCTCCTAAAAAAAAGCTACGAACGTGCCTGTCCAGGTCTACGGAATTTTTTCTTAATAGGAGTAGAAGTAACATGGAATAGGAAAACTCTAGATAATTCTTTTTTTCCATTTGCCTGTAATTATGGTAACTAGAAACGGCGGAAAAGGGGGGGGGAGCTCTAACAAACCCATATTCGTTACTCCAGTAGGCAAAAATGAATCAAAAAAATATATAGCGTCAAGAACAGCGGTTTTGCCAATTAACCGCTGTATTACCGAAATTTAGACTGGAAAAAATATAACCAAACTGCCGATAAAATTCGTTGAATCCCCCCTTAATATGTTGAATCCATTGAATCCCTCCCTAAAGACGCATATGTATACCAAAGTATAAACACATACAACAAGTACTGACAAAACCTATCCTCTCCACCCAAAAAAAGTAACCCTTTGTCGGCGTCTCCGGAGACGATTCCATATCTATGCGAACCTGGGGGATAAATGCACAAGTTCCGTAGGTGATTATACTTGTTCCGTAAAAGCTGTATTAAATTTAACTTATTGGCTCGGAGCGATTAAGTAGTACAGCATTTTTCCTCTAGAGGCGCTGAGGTACGCGGGGTCACTTTTGAAGAGTTTTGTCAGTACTTGTTGTATGTGTTTATACTTTGATGTATACTAAAGGCAAACAAGGTTGTGTATGTGACACTTTCCCTACGGAAATGACACCTTTTCGCCTTGGATTACATTCCCTGAATTATCAGGGAAAACAAAATAGGTAATTTTTTTCTCGAAATTCTCGTTCGAAAAAAAACGACGAATTTGCATTTTTTTTTTTTTTTTCATAGGAAAATAGAGGTAATAGCAACATCAAGAAAAAATATTTCCCCAGAAGTAAGACCGAGAGTGACATCCCCGAGGGAATAAACATAAAAATATTGAAGCTGAACATATAAAACGCAAAAAAGGAGAGAAAAACAAAAAAAAAGTCAAAAAAAGACTGCTATCATTAACTATATTTCAACAACTGAGTCTTAAAATAACTGTACTCATCAGTTTATTTTATTAATTTGGTGGATAGAAATCACCGTTGCAGCAGTACAGGAGCGTAATTTGCTATGGGGAAGGGGGCATCAGCCCCTCCCACCCTAGTTTGCCCCCCCCCCCAAATGAAATTTAGCGTCTTCAAAAATCTTGTCAAGACTATAGTTGGCCTACATAATTCAAGCATCCACAGAAATAGATCAGTTTTCTTTAGAATACCTTTGGCTTTATGGTACTATATGGTTCATTTGTCATTTTCACTGTCATTTGCACTTGACTTGGGAAATCGACTCCAACTTGGCACCCTCCCCCCCAGGATTTTGAATACGCCACTGCAGCAGTAGCTGGAATTATGCAACCGAGTAAAAAGCGAACCGGCCCATAGTAAACCAAAACGTCAAAAGTTCGTCTTCTAAGAAATTGTCTTGTGAGAAACGTTTCCCAATGATTTGAAAATAATAGCAATGGATCAGATTCAACAGAGTAATTATAATAAAGCTGAAAACTGAGCTTGCTGAAGTTTTTAGAGAATATAAATTGTATATTAAAGCTTCTGGATATCATAGTGAAAGACCATTTAGAGAGCCTTATAAACTATTCTTTCATTTTCTGCAAGCTACTTAAGGACTATTCTGATCCTAAGAGAACACCCTGTTTTCTCCATCAGTTTTGTGTTTAAAACAGTTAAGTAATGAGCGACTCGGCTCTATAGCAAGCGAAACTCTAAAAAACAGAATTTTGATAACAATAGATACACCAGAAGAATTCTTATGCTTATTCAAAACATATAAAGTTCATTAAGGTTCATGTTACCCATCAAAAGTTACGAGCCTGAGTAAATATGTCCAGTTATCAAAAAAGGAAGGAAACACCCCCAAAGAGTCAAGCGATCTTAATAGAAATAACACAATCATATTCAGCATATCAGAGAACCCAACAGTAGATGTTTCAATATTCTGCAAAAATATAGGATCTTGTATTTTCTGCCAGAAGAAAGATCACGGAAATGTATATTTGTTGTTGTTATTTTTCAAGGGTGATAATATCGAAAATCAGAAGTTCCAGTGCCTTTCTTAGGTGACCAAAAACACTGAAAGGCAACCAGCCCCCCACGCCACTTTTTTTCCAAGGACATCTGATCAAAATTTTGAGATAGCCATTTTGTTTAGTATCAGTTGAAACGTCTGATAACTATGCCTTTGGGGTTTATATTACCCCCTATATTCTCTGGGGAGAGGGCTGTAAGTTATGCAATTTGCCCATTGTACACATTTAGTGTTTTTTATTAGGAAATATACGGAAATTTTGGGAGGGGGATTTTCCAAGAAGAAAATTTTCATGAAAATGAAAGTTTCCAGCAAAAATTCTACCCGGAGGGTGGGAAGGTGATTTCCTGGCACGATTTAAAAACAGCCATAAATCAAATTCAAAAAAATCAACTGGAAATAAACATCAATATTAAAACTTAAACGAACAGAAATTATTTCGTATACGAAAAGGACTATCCCTTCCTCAACCGTCGCTCTTTGCGATAAAGATTGGGTTTTTGTCGCAATTTTTTTTTTCTTAAAGACTGCTCAAACAAGAAGGTCATTGAATTTGAATGAAAACTGAATGAGAGCCTCTATTACACATTGGATGATTTCTGTTCACTTTAAGTTTTAATATTGCTCCTTACTTTCAGTTGAAATTACTTTTTTTAATTTAATTCACATAAGCGCTAGTTTCATATATGTTGTATAAACTGCGAAGCAATGGTTCCTGTTCGTTTTAAGTTTCAGCTTCGCTTTTTTAATTAATAATGATAACAGGAGGCAACGCAATGAATGAGGAGGGTAGTTTATCACAGTCCGTGTATAGAAGTCAATTATAATTAGAAATAATCATTGGTTATTTGTAACTACCTTCAGCTAAAATTGCGGACAACAACAAATATAGCCTCTGACATGCTTACAATACATAAACGAGGCTTACATTGTAATCCATTCTGCCCTTTACTTATTGTTCTGTCCTTTAATTTACTTACTATTAATGGAAATAGAGTTCTAAAGCACACTCATAGTCTGCCAGAGACTTGGTTAAGAACAATATACGTGTATTTTTTCGTGGCCGCATCATATAGAGCCGATTGTAGGGTTGTTTTTATAGGGTAAACTTTAAATTGTTTCAAGGCCTAGTATTTTGTAATAGCAATACATCGACACATAGGCTACATTCTGAGAAAACCAAAATCTTCTTTCCAAAAATTTAATTTTCCAAAAATTTAATGTTCCAATTTCTTTCCAAAAATTTAAAAATCCCCCAGATTTAAAATTTAGATGGAATTATTTAACTACTTACAGAAGAACGCCATAATTATTTATTATTAATAATTAATTATTATTAATAATAAATTATTATTTATTTTAACAAATTGAGTTACAAAACTGACATTATGTAGGAATATAATATAATATGCATAAATGCAAGCCGGATTACCAAAAAAACTTCTTCGGTAAGTCACCCTTACATGAACATAACCTATTTCCCGCCATGCTCTTCAACCCACCGAAACCAACTACAAAAAGGAGAGACGATGGAAACACGGAATTCACCAACAATAAAACCTGGAATATGTCTGCATCAGTCACTGTTTATTATTTTTTTGTTGTTGGAAGAATGTTATGCTAAAAATTGTCCTAACGAATTCCATGTTTTTAGATTCTAGAGTGAAAATCTAATACACTGCCAACTTTTTGTTTATGCCATGCAACGCATGTTAGAAAACCTTGCTGTATCTTCTGAAATTAATTAGAAAAAGAATTAATTAAAAGAATTATTGAGATTTAATTAAAAGATTTTAATAAAGATTTTAAAACAGAATTAATAAAGAAAGAATTAATTAAGATATTTAAGATTTAATTATAATCAATTAAAAGATTTAAAGAATTAATTAAAAGATTATATTTAATTAAGAGAAATAATTAAAAGAATTGAAAAATTAGAAAAAATTAATTAGACAAAGTGGAATGCAACGACTACAGGTTTCAATTTGGCCCTCCTTTCGAAAAGGGGGAGAACTGAGACTCTTTGGAAGTTGCAGGACACGCCAAATAGGTTGTTTGAAGCCTTTTTTCTGGCGATAATTAATACCAATCTTTGCGATTTTGCTATACTTGAATACAACCAAGTATTTCAGATAGCATTTTCTTTATGCCATTTATTTCTATTTTCAGATGAAAACTGTAAAGGGAAAAGGAAGAAATAGAACATATTAAAGGAATATGTATTAGAATTATGTAAACTCATTCATACAAACAGAAGAACTTGTTTTTTCTTTTTTAATGATTTTATTTAGTGTTGTCTCTTATGTTTGTTAATTTTTCCCTCATTGTCACTGTCACAGGACAGAGAAATTAGGGGGCATAGCTAATTCCACCCTTTCAATTCCCCCTAGATATTGAAAAATACCCTTTTTTAAACATTTTCGCTGAACAAATTTTAATAATTCGTCCCCCTCCAAATTCGTCCCCCTCCACATTTTGAAAAATATATTTTGCCACCCCTTGCATTTTTATGAATTAACGCCACTGTTTCCCACTTTTCTTGCGACTGCGAAAATCATCACTTTGGTCGCTTTCTTTACAGTCATACTTTTTATATTAAGAAATGTTGGATCTTCTACGTTATACCAATAGGCCTATCGCTATTTCAAAGTGTATTCTTTTTTTTATCGTTTGCGGGTATTAAGTTGAAGTAAAATCAATCAATCAATCAATCAATTTATTCAATTAATAAACACAACAAAATACACTTCAATATAAACTCTCCCGTAAGGCTCTATGGCCAGGAAAAAAACAGGGGAGAAACAAAAATGAAACAAATACAAGTATTTTCAGTATAATGCATTGCATTTCAACCTTTCGAAGACTCAACACACACACACAAAACAAAAAAAAGAAGAGAGAAAAAAAAAATAATTAAAAGACCCAAACAAAAAGGGATTTTTTGAGAGCCCCCCCCCCCAAAAAAAAAAAAAGATGTAGGACAATCCAATAAAATAAACCAAATTACAAATATATATTTTAAACCAAACCACAAAAAAAATATATTATACAAACTCAAAACCCCTCACAACAAATGTTTCCAACCCAGGCTAGTGTCACCCCCCCCCCCCAAAATAATAATAATAAAAATTAACAAAAATATATTTAAACATGAAAAATTAAGACATTAAAAAATTTCCTAAAATTCTTTTGAAAATACCAAACTAGTGACATTCTTGAGCTGACTCAGGTAGGCTATTCCAAACAATATGACAAGCAGTTAATGGATTAAAGTCAGGCCTCACCAATGGAGTAAATAAAATTTTAATATTCCTTGAATTTCGAAGATGATGCAAAAACCTATCAATGACGAAAGTAGTTTAAAGGGCTGTGGGAACATCACCATGAATTTGATGAAAAGTGAAAGACGCGCACGAAAGAGTGTAGAGAGACTGCAAATCAAGTAATAGGCTAGTTGGGTTAGTTGTAGAACCATTTGTTTCCTGTATAAGCTTTCGTGCCATATCATATAACTTAGAAAGTGGTTTAAAAAAAGAAGAGAAAGTTGATATCCATATTGTAGGGCAATAAGAGACGTAGGACTGAACTAAGCAATGGAACAAAATTTTTAAAACTGATCCAGAAAAAATGTGTTTTAGCTTCCTCAAAATTCCAAGGCTCCTTGAGATCTTTATATTAATTAGTCCAATATGATGCTTGAATGAAAGGTTTTCATTGAGAAGAATACCGAGAAATTGAACATATCATTCCTTAGGTCTACTGAGAGAGCCCCTTGAAACCTGGATTTTAGATAACTCAGGGCACGCCAGAGAAATACGGGAAAAAATTAAAAAACTTGATTTAGCAACATTTAGGGCAATGCAATTTGTACCAAACCAAAGAACGACTCTCTCAAAAAAGTCAACTAAATTGGCAAGTATCTCAGACTCAGGTCCTACCAATGGAACTATCATCAGCGAAAGCAACGAGAGTGTCCACATCCTGCGAAAACGATGGATTTTTTTTACCATTGAAAGATTCAGGATGACATAGGCGACAGCAAACTGTAGATTTTTGATTCATTATCGCAACTATAAGGTCATTAACATAAATCAAAATCAGAAACGGTCCAAGAACAGACCCTTGAGGAACACTACACTCAACTTCAGACGAAAAGTGGGAAAGGGAATCTACGGAGATAGTTCTACCTGACAAATAGGAATCAAACCAAGCATGAGCCCGTCCTCTTACACCATTGTGTGATAGCTTATACAGCATAATCTCATGAGTTAAAGAGTCAAAAGCCTTACAGACATCTAGGAATATAGCTGCAGGAATCAAACCAGAGTCAAGTATAGTGCGGAGAAAATTTAAAAGAGTTGCACACGCATGTTCTGTAGAATCTTTAGCTCCGACGCCAAACTGAAGATCCTGAAAAAACCTTTAAGCCTCTAGAAAAACTAGTAGAAGGGGAAACATGGCCTATTCAAAAATTTGGCTAAGAACAGACAGCAAAGATATAGGGCGATAATTGGCTGGGTCATTTCTTGGTCCACCTTTTTATAAAATAATTACTCTAGCTCACTTAAGAGAACTGGGGAAAATCCCATTTTCAAAAGAAAGATTTATAAGCTTTCTGAATGGAGAAATAATTGAAGGAAGAATGAACTTAACTACCATAGCTGGAATACAGTCAGAGCCAGACGACGAAGAACCCTTCAAGCTATTTATAATCCTGGCTACTTCAACATCAGAAGCCGGATATAACACCATCGATTTGAGACAAGGCGGACCAAGATAAGATTTGTAATCTGGTTGTGACTGTGAAGACCTTACTGAAGAAGCTGTGGTTTTCCCAATATTGGCAAAATATGATGTAAATGCTTCTTGAACAGATGGAATACCTTCAACAACCACATCACCAACTACAAG
The DNA here is from genome assembly GCF_049724085.1 of Artemia sp. Qi Xiang Cuo. Classification (NCBI taxonomy): domain Eukaryota; kingdom Metazoa; phylum Arthropoda; class Branchiopoda; order Anostraca; family Artemiidae; genus Artemia; species Artemia sp. Qi Xiang Cuo. The sequence goes on from NC_142803.1 coordinate 56,370,454, forward strand.
ACTTGGAGTGATAGAAGGAGCCGGAGAAGAACGTTTGAGGACAGAATTGATCACTTGCCAAGTTTTCGAATATCTTTCCCACAGTCCGAGAATTTTTTGGAATAATAAAGGAATTTAGCCTTCCGGCATAAAGAATTGAAAACATTCCTGTAGAGTTTGAATTGCTGAAGACGTGCAGCATTCAAAGATGGCTTTGCTGACTTAAAAGCTTTCCAGAGATTATTTTTTCTTCTCTAACTCTTTAGAAGACCAGGGGTCATCCATGGGTTATAGATCTTTTTGACCTTGAAGTAGAGGAGGACAGAGCACATACGTCAAAAATAGACTCCTTTACTGACTCATAAAAGGAATCAAACTTAAAACAAAAATCATTATCGTCACCAAAAATATTCCATGTCTTCTCAGCTAAATGGGAACTAATGCGGATCAATTCATTCAAACGAAACCTAAAAGAAGCTGAAGCAGGTCCCTATTCAATGTTTTTTCAAGGATAAAACTGGAAAATACAGGAAAATGGTCTAAAATTTCATTCACTGCAACAAAATTCCGAACCAAATTAAGAGACGAAAAAATGTTATCAATTAAAGAGGCTGACGTATCAGTTACACGTGTTGGAATACAGGTTGTTGGTAGAACCCCAGTAGTGAGCATATCTGAGAGAAAATCCATCGTAGTAGAGGAAGCCATGTCAATTAGATTTAAGTTAAAGTCTCCCATTATTACAAGTTCACATGGACGTCTGCCTATTAAATCCAAGACCTCATCAAGGACCTGAAGAAAAGAAGGGACGGATACACTGGGAAATCTATAAACATTACCAATTATCAATACCCTGATGTATTTTGCCAAAAGGGTGACCTATGGCAAAATACATCAGAAACATATAATTTAGGCTATACATGGGAGGGCCTAAATTATATTTAGGCCATGGGAGGGCTACGAACACTATGGGATGGAGGAGTAAAATGAGAATTATATAAGTAGGTATTTTAGGATTAATCATACCATTCGTCAAATCATTTACTTTACACTACCCTTTACCCCCTTATGTAAAAATATATAGCCCAAATTATACATTTTTCATGTATTTTGCCATAAGTCACTCTTTTGTTTCAACTTAATACTCGTAAATTGAACTAACTTAATCCAGAATAAATAGCGGTATAGTTCAACGGAAAAGATCCGAAATATTTTTACAAATATGTTAAGTTCCTGCTCTGTCTTCCACCATGGACCAGTAATAAAGCTCTGTTGCAGATCATTACTAGGCTACTGTTACTACAGCACAGCATTAAGGGACATCAGATTGGTAGCCATATGGGTGCTGCCCAGGAAAGAAATGAATAGTAGGCTACCTCAAGTGACTGCGTACAAACAACACTTTTTCGGGCGCATCACTTAGTGTTCTATTTTATGTTTCCTCTTTAGACGTGTTACTCTTAAATTTGACGTGTTTCTTTTTCCATTTTCATCTTTACTCTATTACAGTTGTATATTGTACTTAATGATGGGAAATAAATGTATACGTACATTATATATTTATACATATATATATACACGTACATATATATTTGCTGGTGTATAGCCTATACGATTATATATTTATGCAAGTGTTGCCTCCAAGTGCGCTCTCCATTTTGAATTTTCGCTATTATTTTTTTTCCTTTTTGACGTTACAATTTACTCATCTTATACATTTAAAGTAATTCAATAAAAAAAACATTTTTTCGTCTGAAGGTAAGGAGCAACATTAAAATTTAAAACGAACAGTAACTATTACGTATATGAGGGAGGCTGCCCCTTCCTCGACCCTTGCTCTTCACGCTAAAGTCTCTAAGTTCTTTAAAAAGACTTGTCATTCAAAGTCAACGTACCTCGTGTTTGAACAGTATTTCATAAGAAAATGGTAAGAAAAAGCCAAACTTCAGCGTGAAGACCGAGGGTTAAGAAAGGGACAGCCCCCCTCATATACAGAATAATTTCTGTTCGTTTTAAGTTTTAAGGCTGCTCCTTACCTTCAGACGAAAAAAAAATTGTGTGTGTAATTTCCGACCATTTTTCAAATCATGCCAGGAAATCCCCCCCCCCCGTGTAAGATTTTATCGGAAAAATTTCCCCAGGAAACTTGCCTCACCACGGAAAATTTCCTTGTGTAAACAACGGGCAAATAGCAGACCTTACAGCCCTTTCCTCAATGGCTCTGGGGGTCATGTCTTCCCCAGAGGCAAAATTATGGGACCTTCAAACTATACTTAATCAAATGGTTATCTCAAAAATTGATCGGATTTTTTTTAGCGAAAAGGGACGTGGGAAGGGGATACTTGTTCACCAATCTTTTTGGTCACTTAAATAGGGCACTAGAACTTTTGATTTCCATTCCAAAGAGCCCTCCCCCAATCTTCTAGTACCATTGGTTCAATATGATCACCCCTGAAAAAACAAAAATTAAAACGCATCCGTGATCTTTCTTCTGCCAAAAATGTTTTTCAGTCCCCACAACTCCTCACTCTATGCACGAAATATAAAGTTTCCTTACCTTCTCCCCCTACCTACACTCCGAAAATTTCCGCTGGATCCCCACCAATCATTCCTAAAATGACTGCCCCCCGCCCGTCAACATTCCCTAAAAGTCTCAAATCGACCCCCTACACAATTCCAGAAATAATGCAAACACACTATTTTTATAGCCTGGGTACATAATCGGTCTACACCACTACTTCACCAGGAATAGATTCTAATCCAACAAGGACCCATAGCACCATAAACGTCAAACAGATTGGGGACCAAATCTATAGACCCTTTCTCTCTGCCCCCTACTCCCAATTCAAGATTCAAGTTCTACTTGCCTCTACCCGCACGATCCCGCAAAGTTTTAGCTCTGTCCCAAAATCATTACAGATTTGTTGCTTTGATTATTTTGCAGCATAAAGCATCCTTGGACTTTCCTCACTACCTAACCGTAAATAAATTATAGATTCCAAGGCTTATACTACAATGAACATTTGAATGGATTTAAGAAAATACATTAGTGGGCTCCCTCTATCCCCTCTCCCAAGAAAAAACTTAAGAAACGCTTGCCCCCTAACGCTTCCTGCATGTTTCAGCTTGATATCAAAAGCCATTTCAGAGATATTAAAGATATACTAATTTGATAACCCTAAACCAGAAAGTCTTTTTATTTACTTGCTACCTAGAAGTGAATAAATTGTAGTTGCCATATAGGCTAAAAGTGCAAAAACGTATAAGTGGAGCGTAGACATAGCTTCCCCCTCTCAGCCAAAAATTTGAAGCCCCATTTCGTCCACCCCGGCACACACTACCAAAAGTTTCAACACCATTCCCCAAGCCGTTCCTAAAATATTGCAGATATTCTGTTTTGATAGCTTAATACACCTAGTGTCTTTAGATTCACAACTGTTCCCTCCTCAAGTTACAATTCCAGGTTCGTATGCACCTAGAAAACTCCCTGAAAGTTTCAACTTAATTTTCCCAGCCGTTCCCAAGATAGTAAAGATACACTATTTTGATTACTTCCTTCATGGAAGGTTTGACTTTCTCACAACTCTATTTTTTAAACAATAAAAAACTTTAGCGTTAAGAGCGAGGGCTTGAGGAGGGGACAACCCCTTTCATATACGGAATAATTTCTGTTCGTTTTAAGTTTTAACGTCGTTCCTTACTTTCAGTTAAAAAAAAACTTGTTTTTTTTTTTATTTAATATTCACTGGTTCGATAAAGCTTAGGTTAGCTTTATTGATTTTCATATATCATTTTACTGTTGTTCATGCTTTACTTCATGTCATAAAAGGCAATGTTACCAAGCAAGACAGTGCTTTAATATGCATGGTTAACAACATAACATGTTAAGATCAATTTTACTTAAAGTTTAATAAAGCAATAAAAGAGAAAGACCAAGGAATTAATAGCAGAAGAAGAAAACTATATTGATGTTTATAAAAAAAAGAAAAAGAAACAACATAAAGAACTTGTTTCAAAACGCCTTTAGTTCTAAATAAACTAAAATAATTATTTAATTGATATCTAAAAAAAAAAAAAAAAACTAAAAGTTCAAGTCTAGGGTAATTGTGACGATATTTCATAGCTATTCTATGACAACTTTTTGTTTAATGACTGCTCTACACTTTTATTTTTAGTCTTAACAATGTCAACTTTTCTGAGTTTGAGAAATGAAAGTTTATCTTGTCAATTTGTAATTAATTTGGAAATGAAGTTTTTTTTAACTTTTTTAGTATGATCTTAGTCTTTGGTAAATCCTTCAATAAACTCCCGCTCTTGTTGCTTCAAGCAAACGAATTATGCTCCGTACTAAAGATTCTCGCTCTTAACATTTCATCCCAAGACCATGCCTACCTATTTTTCTAACAACCATCAGCCCTAGCATTACCGTACGCGGTATGGTCTTATTGAAAGACAACCGAAAACTGTAGCGCCACCTGTAAATAGGTATTTGATTTAACTGACGGATAATTAATAAAATTGACGGATAGAAAGGCGGTTCGTCATAAATGTAACACAATGCCCAACAAGTACTCGCAAAATTGTTAGATTTGACGTTTGTTGATATCATGATAATGCTAAGAATGTGTTTTGGGCACGATCAGTGTGGCTTTAGATTCCACCTACGTAGAATCCATTGGCTAAAAATTTGGATAAATATGTTGCATAAAAGGCTAAGTTTCAAGATTTAGATCGTCAAGATTTAACTTGACGATCACAAAAACAGACGTACATGCTTGTGCTTGTATCAGGACCAGGCAATTTTCCGCCTCGCCTGACATCTGAATGAATTCATTCAAGAAATCAAATAGAGCCATAATTAAAAAAGTTTTTTAAACACAAGCATCAACTAGATATGAGCAAAAATTATCATCAACGGAAGCGCCCTCAATCCCGCACTCAAACCGTTACAAGGTTGCTTATCCTTCACTCAAAGCAACAAATTTACAAAATACTTCAATTTTTGGGGGGATCAATCAAACATTTGGCATAAGAATTGGATATTTGATGGAGGGGCGTAATTTGCTATGAGGCGGGGTGAAACCACGCCCCCAAACCTCAGTTTGACCCCCCCCCTTCCCAACTGAAATTTAGTTTCTCCAAAAATCTTGTCAAAACTATGATAAGCCTGAATAATTCAAGCATCCACAGAAACGGATAAGTTAGCTTCAGCATACCTTTACCATTTTTGTTATTATATGGCTCGTTTCTCAGTTTTTACTGTGATTGTCACTTGATTTGGTAAAATTGGCTCCAACTCTGCCCCCCCCTAGGTTTTTGACTAAATTAGGCCACTGATTTGATGCATCAATCTATTGAAGTATGTTTTCAGTAGAGTACAGTCAACTACTGGAATACTATGAGTGAGGGTTCAAAGAGTGGCGACACACCCTCTCCTGTTCAAGGTTTTGAGGCCCTTTTCGGAGTTTCTTGTTTTAGCTTTATACTTGTAGTTGAAAAATTTATTTTTTGTTACTCCCATAAAGACAATGGTTAACCTTAATTATGTGAGACAATCTTAGATTTTCAGCAGTAAATTGTCATTTTTGCTTTATCAAAAATAGGTAATAAATTCAACAGATTATTGTGTTTACTAATTATTTTAATATAAGAAAGGACACCACTAGGAAAGTTTTCGGAGGGGGGGGATAATTTTACAATAAATGTGTATGATGGCTATAACAAAGAAATCCAAAAACAAAACATGGTTAAGGCTCCATTATTTCCCTCCGGCTCCATCATGTAGAACAGAGGGTCTTAGAAAATTGTAAATGGGTGTATCCATTTGCAAGTTTTAAGTTCTGGTATCCTTTGCTTTGCTTTATCGATTTTTATACATCCCTTTAAATCTTTCTTGTCCATTTGGATAAAAAAAAGAAAAGAAAAAAAACGATTGAGGAACTAAAGGAAGAGTTTACTGATCATCATCCAGATATAATTTCTTTTTCACGAATGAACACTTGAAAGATTTAATGTGGACGTGAAATAGGGCACGACTTAGGTCTACATCTTTCCTACTTCTTCGTGAATTTAACAACTTGAGAGTAAAATAAAGCTTTTCAACTTCTTCTTGAATTGAAAGCAAAACATAACATTGCAAACAAAACATGGTAAAGGTACCATGTTTTTTCCCCGGCCCCATCACGTAGAACAGAGGGTCCTAGGAAATTGGGAAGGGGAGCATTTACTTGCACGTTTTAAATTCTAATGTCCTTCGGTTAGCTTTATCGATTTTTATATATTGCTTTACTGTTGTTTATGCTTTACTTCATGCCATAAAAAGTAATGTTGCCAAGCAAAACAGTGGTTTATTATCCATGGTTAACGACACAATATGGTAAAGAATCAATTTTACTTAAAGTTTAATAATGCAATAAAAGAGAAAGGGCAAGGAATTAAAACTAGAAGAAGATAATATTTTGACTTTTTAAAAAAGGAGAAAACATAAAGAACTTATTTTTAAACGCCTTTAGTTCCAAATAAACTAAAAGATAAAAATTATTATTTAACTGCTGTCTGGAAAGATTTTTAAAACTAAAAAATAACCTCTGGGGTAATTGTGCCATATTTTATAGCTATTTTAGCACAACTTTTTATTAAGCTCTATGTTCTGATTTTTAATTTTAACAATGTCAAATTTTCTGAGCTTTAGAAATTGAAGTTTATATTGTCAATTTATATTTTATTTACAAAGAAAAGTTTTTTAACAGTTAGAACATAACCTTAGTCTTTGGTAAATCCTTACAATCAACTTCCACTCGTCAAACAAACGATTCATACTTCAAACAACGATTTTATTAAGCTTCAAACAAACGATTCATACTTCGTACTAACGATTCGCACTCATAAAATTTCATCCCTACCCCTCCTTCCAACAACCATCAGCCCTATCATTACGTGGTATAGTCTTATTCAAAGACAATTGAAAACTGTAGCACCACCAGTAAACAGGTATTTGATTTAACTTGAGGATCACCAAAACAGATGTACTTACTTGTACAGGACCAGTGGCGGATCCAGGGGGGCGCCCTCCCCCCTAGCGTATTCTAAAGTAGTTTAATTTACTTAATTAACTCCCGTTTACGTTAATTAAACTTGCTCCTAGCGCAAGTTTATTGGATCAATCTATTTTGCACCCCCCCTAAATTTTATTTTATCAGATCAACTGATTTTGCCCCCCCCTAAAAAATCCTGGATCCGCCCCTAACCAGGACCAGACATTTTCCACCTCGCGTGGCATCTGAATGAATAAATTCAAGAAACCAAATAAAGCCAAAATAAAAAAAAAAAGTTTTTCAAATGCTTTTTGAAGTTTTGAAACTAGATATGAGAGCAAAAATAGTCCTCAACGGAAGTGCCCTCAACCCCACACTCAGACTGTTACAAGGTTTCTTATCCTTTACTGGAAACAACAAATTTACGAAATGCTTCAATTTTTTGGGGATCAATCAAACATTTGGTACAAAAGTTGGATATTTGATGCATTGATTTACTGCAGGAGTTTTCAGTAAAGCACAGTCAACTGCTGGAACATTATGAGCGGAGGGTTAAAGGGTGGTGATATTTCCTCTCCTGTTCAGGGTTTTAAGGTCTTCTTCAGGGCGTATTGATTTAGCTTTAGGGTTTCTTGATTTAACTTTATACTTGTAGTTGAAAAGCAAAATAATTTAATTTCTATAAGTTTTATTTTTATTTTTTGCACAAACATATATTTTGTTGCTCCCATGAAGACAATGGCTAACCTCAATTATAAGAGGCAACCTTAGATTTTCAGCGCTAAATTATCTTTTTTGCTCTATCGAAAATAGGGAGTAATGCCAACAAATTATTGTCGCCAGAAAATTGTTTGGGGGGGGGGGGGAATTTTCCAACGAATGTGTGCGGTTGTTATAACACATAAGTCCAAAAACACAACATGGTAAAGGCTCGATATTTTTTCTAGGCCAAACTGTGTAGAACAGACAATCCTAGAAAATTGGGAGTGGCTGCAACCACTCGCAAGTTATGAATTCTAGTGTCCTTTCTAGGTGACAACAATCTTGACAGGGGCATTCAGTCACACCTTCTGCCCCCAGGTTTCCCAGAAGCCTACATGGCGTTAGGAAATAATTTTAAGAAATTTATTGTAAACAGACTGGTCAAAAAACGCAAAGATGGCAGAAGTTTTTTGACAGGGGTGGGTACTTTCCAGTCAATATGTGTAATTTTTGTCAACTCAAGCAACTTAAATGTTTTAAATAGGCTTATCTTCATTTAAAAGAAAATGATGATATGAAGACAAAGGAGGAGGGAGCAAAATACTTGGGGGCCTAGGTCCCAAAGTGAAATTCTTGTTAATTTCCCTTTTACTGGGGTGGTATTGCTGCCACTACCCCCTCTGTGGTGGGTGCTATATATGGATGCTAGTACAGTTGACTGTCGATAACTCGAGATCCTTGATATCTATTTATTTTCAATCCCCTTGAAAAAACCTGTGTAAGTCAAAGAAAAAAACATGCATAACTTGAAACAATTACATGGTTACATTTTACTCTGTAAGTCAAAGTGACCCAAAAATTACCTCTATAACTCGAAATTCAATAGATAAGTTGTCATTTAATTTACACTTTACCTCCAAAAGTCAAAATTTACCTCTGTATCTAAAAGTTTTCTAAAGGACCTCTGTTAGTGGAAACCCCCAGATGCAGGTTACAATGTGTAAACTTTGATATGCATTAATTTTGTTTAACATAGGTTTCTATTCGATAAATTTAGCAAGCTAAATTTATCATTGACATTTGAAACTCCAGTCTCAACATTCAAAAGTAAAGTCTTGATATATCAAGTCTACAATACACTAATAAAGTTATTCTTGACTTTGTAGTGGCTATGGGAAGTAAATTTAGTAATTTTGTACCTCTGTAGGTCGAATTTTTATTTGGCTTACCTCAATAACTCATACCTTTATAAGTCAAATTTTATGTGGAATGTCCTCTATAACTCAAACTATGCATAAGTCAAACTACACATAATTTCGAGTCAGTGCGAGTCAACTGTAATTACAATAGGAAGAGCTGTACAACAAAAATAGTGATTCTCCCTGAAGTTTAACAGCAACCACTGTGATCAAGAATAGAAACAGCTTAAAGGTAGATATAATTTATAAAGGTATCATTCTATGTAACAGTCATTTAAAGGTACCAGTCTAGAAATCTACTATACAGTATACTCTAAGAAGCTGGAACTCAGGCTGTTCCAGAACAATGTTCTGTCTGCTTTAACTTCTCTGCAGAATACCAGTTCATGTTGTTGATATATATTGTTATTGTTGATGTATGTTGTTATTGATATATGTTTTTGATATAATTAATGTTGGTGATACCTTGTACACATCCTCTGCATGCCAAAACATAGACTTCCAAAAATGTTACTCTACTGAAAACCAGAAGGTACCTACAACCAAGGAAGACCAAAGAAAATGCTCCATAGGACATGTAGTCATGACAGAATAGCTCTTCAGACAAGTCTCAGCCCAGAGTAGGAAGACATCTATGCAGCAGCTCACTTGAGGGAAGATTGGAGGTTAGTCACTGATGCCATCTCCTCCTCTGGATAAACTAAGTTCTAATCCTACTATGTTATGTGGCTATGGAATGGCGTCCAAGCCACTGTGGCTACTGCAATAGTCAGCCCAATTATAAGGCAGACTTGCTGGGAAACAGAACAGCTTTTTTACGACCATTAATTAAAAAAACTTTTTCCATAAAATAAGTTTTTCAAAAATAAGTAAAGAACTCCATTAAACCAAAAATGAACAAAAATAGAATCAAATTATCTACCAATGATACAACTACCTCAAATATGTACCCTTCAACTATGTTCAACAAAATGGCCATATCAAAATATTGATTGGAAGTCTTTGGGAAAGTGATGGGCATGGGGGAGGGGGTATTCACCCTCTGATCACTTTTGACTATTTATAAGGGCACTAGCCATCTTAATTCCCAATTGATAAAGCCCTTCTTGAAGTTTCTACAACAATGCAGTCTATAAAAACCATAATATGCCCCTAGGGCATAACTTACACCTTAGCCCTGAGGGCTGTGGGGGGGGGGGGGGGTTTCAAACTCAAAAACATAATTTCTGGACCCTTCAATTACGTTCAACAAAATGGCTATATCAAAATGATGATCAGAAGCATTTTGGGAAATGATGGGCATAGGAGAGGGCATTCACTCTCCAATTGCTTTTGAGTATTAATAAGGGCACAAGCCCTGTCAACTCCAAATTGAATGAGCCTTTTTGAAGTTTCTAGGACAACACTCTATAAAAAACCTTATATGCCCCAGGGGCTGTCGGGGGGGGGTTGTCATCCTCAGACATAATTTATGGACCTTTGAACTATGTTAAACAAAATAGATATCTAAAAATTTTGATTGAATGTGTTTGGGAAAATGGTGGGTGTGAGAGGGGGTTATTTGTCCTCCAATCACTTTTGACTATCAAAAAGGGCCCTAGCTCTCTCAGTCTCCAAACAAATGAGCACTTTTTGAAGTTTCTACCAACACTTTCTACAAAAACTTTACATGCTCCCAGGGCATAACTTATAACCCATGCCCTGAGGGCTGTGGGGTTGTCACCCTCAATTACCTAATTTCCAGAACTTTAAACTATGTTGATCAAAATGGTTATCCCAAAATTCTGATTGGATGTGTTTGGGGAAATGGTGGGCATGAGAGGGGGTGTTAGATGCCTTCCAATCACTTTTGACTATGAAAAAGAGCACAAACCATTCCAATTTCCAATTGTATGAGCCCCTTTCAAAGTTTATGTGACAACACCTTCAATACAAAGTGCTCTGGTTTAAGACCAACCAAAAAATAAAAATAAATAATAATAATACATTGTGTCAACATTGTTCTTTACTTAGGCAGTGCTATTGTGCTGCCTAATAAACATACCTTAAACAGATGCAGTGACAATATAGAAAACAACACTTTTGAAGAAAACATTACAAACAATTATAAAAATGTCATTGTATTTCCTTCAGAAGAGCCACAGCTCCACAGATGTAACCAGTATTCAAAAGGTGCCACCCTCCCAAAAAGCCCATCTATTCCTGAAGCTGCAAAAAAGAGCAAATCCATTATTCAGATTATGGGCTGAACATACTACAACAACCATTATCACAAAAGATTGATTTAGTAATTAGTGAACTTTCTGATTGTTTTAACAAAACCATACTCTATGATGCACATACTGGAATGGTACCAAACTATGACCTACAAATCCTTAGATGAATTATGGACCAAATATGGTTGCACATATAGTAAAGATTCAGTGATACTGTCAAAGTTCTGTAGGCCTAAAGGTAAATTTTTACCAAATCATACCATTGACTTACAAATAAAGTAAACATACCACTTGATGCCTTTTTTTATGCTCTTTCCAAATATAATAATGATTTTTGTTGGAAATGAATTTTACCCCCATCCCCATATATACCATTTCAGGGTAGCCTATATATTTGCACATTAGTGGGTGGGGTTAAATTTTATTCCTGATGTAAATGAGAGGTAAGATTAAACTTTCCTCCCACCCCCCCCCCGAATGTGCAAATATATACCCTGAATTGGTATATATGGGGGTGGGGGCTAAAATTCATTTTGACAAAAATGATTATTATATTCGTAAAGAGCATAAAAAAGGCATTGTGGTATATTCACTTTATTTGTAAGTCAATAATATGATTTGGTAAATATTTACCGGTCTAAAGACAATCATAATGGAATTGTTAATGCAGTTTTAGACTGATGGAATTGTCAATGCAGTTTTTGATGTTGTTCTCAACAATATTCTATCTATAGATCCTTAAAAGCAATGTGTAGCCTATTCAAGAATGAAATAAATAAATACATACCATATTTACCTATGATTATTTTAAAGTAGTTATCATGGTAAAGTTCTAGTTGAGTGGCTTCTTGCTATCTTAGAAAGAAGCTGAGTTATGTGAATGAAACTTCTAGAAGCAAATCCACGTCCCTGGGAAGATGTTGTCAAACTACTATCTCTACCCTTCTGTATTTCTATGGCTTAAAATATTGCACAGATGACCTATCTAAGATTTGACAAAAGGATTCAAACTTAAATTCAAAGAGGTTTGCAAAGGAAACAATGCTGATTAGAAAGTTCATTATTGTTTGCCTTGCATATCATAAGTCCATTAAAATAGCTAAAAATGAACGTACCTTAGTTTTTAAATCAAATGTAGCCTGTAAAAGGATTGCCTTTATCTTTGTTTTGACCTTTAATATATCAGCAGCGTTGCAACATTTTTAGCGTTGTAAAGTTTCTTATTTAACTTGTTAAGTTTTGAATAAGAATTCTACTCTTTGTCTTTCTGGCGTGTTAATAAGTACAATTGGACCAGTGTTTCCACTTCATATTTTTTTAAATCCCTAAAAGGCTAGTGGAAAATCCCTAGAAATCCCCCATTTTCAATACCTAAATCCCTACAGGCTCCCCCAATTTCTGACTTCTTTCCAAATCACTAGTAAAGCCTCGTTACGACGACTTTTAATAGCATTTCTTCAAGACGACTTATTTTGCAACTTAGAACCATTTACTTGTACCAAAATATGTTCCTTTGACGTTTAAAACAATGCTTCTTAATTTTCGACTAGTTAAGTTCGGTTTTAATTGATAAATTCCGGTGCCAGATTCCGGACCATATGAAGACATGTTATTTATTTATTTTTCTTTGCCATTATTTTTTCCTTCTTTATTACTATTTTTGCAACACCCCATTGGATGGTTTCGCATGAATGATATCCAAATGGTCGCTCTTTCATGCATTATTTTTGCTTTGACTTGTTTTCATATTGACTTGTGTTTATGTTAATAAACATTCTTCAAAAAAAAGAAAAAGATATCAGTCAACAGATCTGTCAAAATATGACGAAAATATGAACTTTAAGGATAGAAAGTTGCTTGAGATGTACTTTGAGTAATACAGAAAAGGTAAAAAATAAAACAATACTTAGGAATTGTTCACATTCGTGTAGCAAGGTGCAACAAGGCGTCAAAAGGCGTATAGGGTGTAGTAAGACGAGTAAGAGAAATATATTTGAATTCTATTTTCTGTTACAGATGACCAATCAAAGTGCTTAATTGGTTGAGTCAGCACGTGGATATGGTGGTCAAAACAAATCAATATTTATTTTATATGGTTATTTCTGGTAATTTGGGCTGTAAGGTCACACTGGTTATTACACCAATGTGAACAATCCATTAGTTGCCTCGGAATCCAGTTATATTGATTAAAAAAAAATAAAGAAAAACCTATTTCTAGTCAGAATCAGATTCAACACCTTCATCCTTTTTTCTGATGGTAGCTGAAGCCTTGACTCTTTTCATGTGCAGCAGTAGCTGCTCGTCTCCGCGAATGCATGTGGCACTTTCTTGGGCCTGCTTCATACCATATTTTGTTTTCAGAATTCCATGTAATGTTTCCGTTTTAAGCAAGTTCCGTCTGTCTGTCTTTATGATTTTTACTGCACTAAAAAAACCTTTCGACGACAACGTTGGAGAAAAGAAGAGTAAACACAAATATTACTGCTAATTTTAGATTTGCGTATACCTCGATCCGGGCGGATTTTTTCTTCGAAAAAAAAAAACGCCAGTAGGTAACCGCATCCATATTTTCAATATTTTCAACATTGGTGAGACTTTGCTTCCTCCACTCTTGTTCGACTTTGTTTCCGTCCCATGATACTTTCCCATACCTTCGAAAAAAGGGTTGGAGAGAACCAGGCCATAGTGACTGAGCTGATACAGGGTCAACCATTTCTGTATATTTGTAAATGTCGTTATAGAAATGAAATCGAGTTTGGATCTGCTGTACAGCTTCTATGTAAAAAGATTGTGCAGCTCTGAGGATCTTTTCAACTGCATCATGGGGCTCACCAGGATCTGATTTTAGCGTCAAGAGAGAGTCCTGCCCATTTGGACCCAAATAAATATTTTCGAGGGGAAAGTAAACACTGGGTCATTCACATTAATTTGGAATGCATTTGTTGACTTCACATAGTCCTTCTTCATGAAGCTCAAAGGCAATTCCTTGATAAGAGATTCAGTCTCTAGTTTCAGGCGATAAAATAGGGGTTAGTCAGCTTGAAAAGCTACATTGAATTCAGTAATCAATCCCAATGCAAAGGCAACAAATTTAAATATACACTTCATGACTGGGTTCAGATTTGTGTATACGAGCTCATTGGGCTTTGTTGGATCCTCAACTAGTAGAAGTCTGTAGTAGGCACTAAGAGCATCCCATTGATCCAAAATTCTATCTAAAACAGACTTGACCGAAAACCTTCAGTTCTACCCAGCCTTCAAAACCCTATGCATGTCAACGGGGTAGAAGTTTCGAAACTCAAGGAAAGCGCGTTGCCTCTTGCGACTATGTGTGAAGTGACTATTTATGGAGTGACAGATTTTTCCGTGGACTTTGGCAATTTCTTGCATGCATATCGAGAAGCAGCGATTCCGTAAGATTTCAATCAAACAATCTTCATAAAAACCACTTAGTCCTGTTGGTATAACATTGGTAGCTTTCTGTTTCTGAGTTTCACATTCTCCACTACTTACTTTGAAGGCAATTATTTTTAAAAAGCTATAAAAGGCTCGACCTTAGAAATAGCCAAGTAATTTTCAACTAGAAAAGTGCAGATTCTGGCCTCAAGAAGCTTTGTGTGGTTAGTGAATCCCCCTTGCAAAAAGTGATCAAGAGGTTTTGAAGTGGACCCTTCTGCTTCAATGTTTGACTTATGCTTCTTTGTGTTGGAGTGCTTTATAAGCTCTGATTTTCCGCCTTTTCCTAGCTTGAGATCAGTATTGCATACTCCACAATAGCCAAGATATGAGTTCTTTTTTTTTTAACCATCCCTTCAATTGCGGATCACTCATCCCTGAGTTAAGAAACTTTTGGGAGTACTGAATCTGAGTGGTAGAATTTTGTGTAGGTTCACGTTTCTTCTGTTTTTTCTTTGGAGGAGTTATATAATTTGAGGAGGGTAAAACACTAGAGTTGAATTCTTCACTAATGCTATCTCACATACTAATCTGAAAAATATCAGGCGTCAGGGATAAAATCTGGGAAACTAAATAAAACATACCTTTCATCCACTGTTAACGTTGGTGTAATTAGCAGTGTGACCCTACTACAACTGAATACGCTAATACAGCCATATAAATTTTATATTTTGTTTATTTTGACCACCATATCCTAGAAGAGCAATGCCCCTTGCTCCATAGCAAATAATACTCCTTTTACTATCCTTTGAGTAAAAGTTGAGTAGGAATGAAAAAGTCACCATAAATAGAAAACATGCTTATGTTCTTGCAGCAGATCATTGGTTTGCTCATTTATTTTCATCAAGAGTGGGAGAAACATCTTGAAATGTGTTTCCAACATAATGGTAATAGGGCAGATCATGTTATGAATTATGTCCGATACAAACATAATCGTTTTTTCTATTTATGGTGACTTATTATTATGGGCCACCCTGTTAAATTAAGCTAAGTTTAGTTCCAATGACAAAACAACTATGCTATGTCAATATTGCATAGTATCTTAGCCTTTCACTTGGCAGGCAGGCAGGCTAAACAAGCAAGGCTGTCTCACTATAAAATTAGCTATATACAACAAAACAGGCCTTTATCCCCTTGGCGCTGTGGGAACATCTATAAAAAGAACCTCTAAGGAACAAAAGAGACTGAAATTTTTGGTAGCTTTTTACATACACTAGCTGTTCCATTCTGTATTTTCTGAAGTTAATTTTTTTAAGCAAAGTAATATAACCTGGTTTCCTATGGCAACTTTACATGTATATAGTACAGCAGGCAGGGGGCTATCAATGAGTATCAACTGGCTTTCAATCACCTTAAACTAATCATCTTGTAAATGAAAAAATTCTTTATTGACAAGAAAGTCATGATCCTATGGAAAGAACAGAATGTTTGACATGACAAGTAAAAGGTGACGTATCACCTGGTATCCCAAACTTTTTTTTACCATTGTCGGTGTTATTAGTGGGCGCTATTGATGGCAGTTCAATGATCAAGAATCAGAAGCAGAGGTAGGGAGGCTAACCCAGTTTTCGGTAAAGGTACAGAAAAAGGACTCCTGATTAAAACATCTTATTTCTTACTATATATTATTCGGTCTTTTGGGCTCTACCAGGGCTCTAAAGGTGCAGAGGGCTGTCCAGTAGAAGCAGGATATAAACAATTAATTTCTTACTGCAAGTCCTGGTTAAATTGAACAGTATTTCTGCACCTTTGACTGCAGGGGTCTCTAGTCTGCACCATTACCAGGTTTTCTTCAAATGATTAGTAGTGTTAAAAGAATTTCGGAAGTCTCCAGAAAAGAAGTCTCCAATGAAATAAAATTTGCAGATTGGCAGTACAGATTTTCATAATCTGCCAAATGGAGGCTGGCTTTTACCAAAATTCAAATTTAAAGATATTCAGTACATTATTATCAAAATGTCAGCAGGTTCATTTTGTCAAGGTTGCAAAGTCAAGTAGTTTGAGGCTGCAGTTAAATTTTTGCACAAGGCTGATGAAAGTACTGATTTTTTCAGGTGCATTTTTTTTTATTTCTTTGTTAATTGCTAAGTTAGAATGATTCAATTAATTATGATAATTGTAAAACATAATTATGCTAATTATATATATATATATATATTATTATAAAACAGTGAATATACCACTCAATGCCTTTTTTTAAGAATTTCAACCCCTCTTCTCTTGACTTCTAGGTCAATTAAGTTGTTCTCGTCGTTGAATTAAGATATCTTAGAAGGCTCTATCCAGAATAGGCAAGTATTTAAAAATAACACCATAACGCGCTTCCGATTCGACTGCGCAAAAGATCCTTAACTCTCTTTATAGCGCGTCCAGAATTTCTAGAAAAATGGGACGGAAAACTACTTCCTCCCCATTTTTTCTTTTTGGGTCGGAATAGGATTTTCTATGGCCGAAACCCTAGAAATTCCTTAAAAAATCCTGAAGACTTGTAAAAATCCCTAAAAATCCCCAAATCCCTAAATGAAAAAGTTCACCCCTAAAAGACCTTAAAAATCCCCATTATAGGGGGGAAATCCCTAGGATGGAAACACTGAATTGGACCTTCGGCTGTAGTTGACCATAGTAATACTTTTGTAAACTGAATAAATGAATAAACAAACGAATGTGCATTGTCAGTTTCATATAAATATACTGATATTTAGTAATCAAAATGTTAATATTATTTGATTTATTAAAGTTATAAAAGTAACAACAATTATATTTTTTTCAGTAAAGTGCAAACTATGTTCTGGCCTTGGGAAAGCATAGGGGTTTAGAGTCCAACTTATGTTAATTTCTGCTCTAAAATGAGTAAAATTTTCCAGGCCAGGGTGGCAACCCTGCTGGGAAGTTAGAAAACAATTCTTACATCTTAATATACAGAACAACTGTTCCTAACATATTTTGCATGCAGACCTACTATACTTTAACCCCACCCACCCCCATCATGTGCAAATATGTAGCCAAAATTTGTTTCTAAAGTATGATCTTTTCATCATATTTTGGGATATTTCATTAGGATTAGTCAGAAAAAAAAAGATAAAAAATTTAGCATTGAAAAACCCGTCATACAAAACCCGCCAAACCCGTAATACAAAAGTAACAAGAGGGAGCAGTAAGAGAAAACAAAATAAGAAAATAATAAAGGCAGCAATTAGACACATCGCAAAATATAAGACAAGCAAATATACGAAAGAATCCAGAATAAAAAAAAAAGATTTCTAAGCGAACAAGTATAAGCACAAACATTTACTATATATGTGCCCATTATCTTACCACTACAAGATAAGTCTCCAGTCGCGTGACAAATTATTCGTTAAAATTTACAATACTTGTTAATACGGCAGTACATGAATCAATTATACTATAACAAATAAACGCAAACGATTTTCGGGTCCAAGGTTGGAGCCAAAGGCGATATGTTGAGGAACGATAACAGCACCATTAAAATTTATATAATATATGTGCGAAAAAGAAAATAAATCTTCAACATGGCACAACAGCTCCGTCAAGGAGCTGTCACCTCTTCCGACCTCTTCAACAACTATGTTCTGGAAGCACAAGATTTATGCCCTCCTTCATAAACAACCCCCCTCATAAACAAAATAAATTTCAGTTGGCTTTCCGTTGTGAAATTACTCTTTACTTTCAGTAGGAAAACTTGCTCTTAATATTAAATTTCTACCCATTTTTTTAAATCATGCCAGGAAATCCCCCTCCTGTGTAGAATTTTCCCTCGGCTGGAAACTCCCTTCCTCGTAGAAAATTTGCCCTATGGAAACTCCTTCACCCCCCCCCCCGAGAACATTCATCCTTCAATGGTTCCATAGTCAAATTTAATATGATATTCCAAAAAATTTCAAGCTACTGTTGATGTCTTAACCATTTTGATTAATATAACCTATTTGCGCCGAAAATTACATTGTTTCTACTGAAAAGTGCATAAATCTTAATAATTTCAATAATTTGTTGAAATTCAATAAGCAAGTCAAAATTTCAACAGAAGAATTGGATTTTTTTTTGACTTGTTTGAATTCAATAAGGTAGTCACAATTCCAATAGAAAAATTGAATTTTGTTTTACTTGTTTGAGGGTTATGCAACTCCAAATCGAGTGCATCGAATAAAAACAAACTAAGGAAGAAAAAAGGCTTTAATTGAGTAACTTGAGTAAAATCAATGTAAGCTGTCTAAACAAATAATTAGGCCTAAAAAGATTTACAAGCTTGTATGATTTTTATTAAAGTTGTTAATACAGTTTTTTTAACAAAGCCAAGATAATTTTTGTATAAAACATCATTTAAAAAATAGAGAGAGCATGAAAAAAAATGATTCTAACTAAATGATAGCAATTAGTCTCCCAGATCAGGTGAACCCCAATTTAAGTTCTCTAATATATCTGTTTCTTTAAACAAACAAAATTTCTTTAACATTGAAGAGAATGCCAAGTGACTTGGACAGCTTTTGCTCCTTAATAAACATATAAACCTGTGCTCCATATTTTTGCTTTCTTCCGGTATATCTTCCATTGTTGTTGGCGTGTGACTGATATAATATTTGAACAAAACTAGTCCAGACGGTCAATCACCCTCGCCAACTGATTGAGTCATTCAAAATTCTTATCAGTCACAGTCAACGCTTGACTCAAGCACCAAACAGGTTCCTAGATGGTCAATCATGGTTGAACCAATCGATTTGACTGAAACTTTTGATCAGAATTATTGACTGTCTAGGGCAGGGCTTCCACTCTCGAATCTTAAAATTCGGAGAGTTTTACGGGACAAGTCTTCAAAACTCGGGAAATTTTCGGGGAAAAACAAATTGGAAATTTATTGCAAAAATTTGGGAGCCAATATTGGTTTTAGTTTCGTTTTCAGGCTCAATGGGGCTTGAACCCGTGTGGTAAATAAGGTCTCTTATAGAGTGAGTTATAGAGTCAGAGCACGGGATTGGAATCCATAGCCGAAAACACTTATTGCTGATAATGCGGCGAAAACTTCAAAATTATCTTTAAAATAGTGAACTGTAAATACCAGTAGCAGTTTTTCATTAAGTCATTAATCTCAGTAATTCATTAATAATAATTAAAAACAAATATTGTTTGCGGTTTCTAAATAGGTAAATTAAACATAAAAAATTCAACCTTTGAGTATGGGGCAACATTATAACCTAAAACAAACAAGAACTAAATTAAACAAGTAAATTTAAACTAAAATCAAAAAGGAAATTTTGACGACAATTGACACATTATTGGTTTTCATACTGATTCAAGGGTTTTAGGTGTTTACCCCTTCCCTTCAGAAACCCCCCCCCCCCCACAGAAAAAAACCGGGGTACTTGTTAATAATCCAATAAACACGTGGAGAAACGCATCTAGAATCTAATGAAATCTTAATGAAAGACAGGTTTCCGCTGTTTTGTGAGGTATTACTAACTCCGTGAATAATGTTTAAACTTCAGTTTTTGGGGTTAAAGGGGCAAAAAGAAGTACTTGCTTTTGGCTAGGTTACATCTCTAAGCGTAAGATTGGGTCAACAAAGAGAAAGCTAAAACAAATAAAAAGAATTTAGTTTAGAAGTGCTGGCAAATTCCACAGTGTAATTTCCCCTCAAAGTCTTATCCCCTGGAAACCTCCTTCCCCATGGAAAATTCTCCCTGTGGAAAATCCTCAAGCAGAAAATTCAATGCTTTACCCGAGAAAAGTATGCATACTTCCCAATAACAGATATTATACGTAAACAATGGTCAAAGTTCAAATTTTCAAGACCTTTCCCCAGGGGCTTTGGGAGGTTAAATTAACTCCAAAGGCAAAGCCATTTGGTCTCTCAACTATGCTGAACAAAATGGCTAAGGTAGCTCTACATTTTTAAGCAAAGGATTTTGGGGAGAAAAGGGTGTGGAATGGGGCATAGTTGCCATCCACATGCAAAAAATACATCTTCTGGGAAAGTCCACATTTTTGCAGATAGGAGATTTAATATTTTATTTTCCATTTGACTCTGTCTCACAACTTTATTTTTTAAAACAATAAAAACTATAGCGTAAAGAGCGAGGCACTGAGGAGGGGACAGCTCTTTTCATATACGGAATAATTTCTGTTCGTTTTGAGTTTTAATGTCGCTCCTTACTTTCAGTTAAAAAAAATTGTTTTTTTTAATTTGATTTCTGAACGTTTTTGAATTAATGCAGCTTTGATTTTGGCTCACCGTACATGAATAGTTAAAACGAAATTCGCATGTTAATTTTCCTTCTTTTGGCTAATTGGCTTTCTCGAAATTTTGTTCTGACGTAACTTACGAATTAACTTACGTAACGAATTTCTTATATTCGTATGTTTTGATTACGCAAATTAGGGAGTTCGCTCCCTTGTCAATACCTCGCTCTTTACGCTAATGTTCGAATTTTGTTCGAATCACAAACCCCTGAATCACAAAGGCCGGTTAATTTGAATAGATAGCTCTTTTGAAAGTACTAAAAAAACTTTAGCGGAAAGAGCGAGGTATTGATAAGGGGCGAACCCTCCCATATACTTAATAATTTCTGTTCGTTTTAAGTTTTAATGTTGTTCCTTACTTTCAATTGAAAAAAAAATGTTTTCTTATTTAATTTCTGATCGTTTTTTAAATAATGCTGGGAAATCTGGCGCCCTCTTCATGGAAATGTCCCTTCCCCAATATCCTCCATGGAAAGATCCTCCCCCGTAACCCCTACTCCAGCCCCGGCTCGAGAATACACCCATTTCTTCGTTGCTTTAAAATAAATTTTGACTATATATTTGCACATTAGAAGGGGGGTAAAGAATAGCGGGTCTGCAAGGAAAATGTGTTAGGTACATTATTATGAAGGAAGAATTGTTTTCTGACTTCAAACTGTCCAAATACTTTACCCCCCTCCCTCTTATGTGCAAATTATATATTTCCCATCTATTCTGTCACTTGTCTTTGTCTTATCTCGTGCTAAGCTGAAAGAAACTAACGAAGAAACCGGTTGTTTCTCGAGTTTTACACAGCGTAAGCTTGAGTGAGTGGCGTATAATACGCAGGTACCAAAATTCCACCCCCCTACGAAAAAAACTAAAATAAAATTCTCAAATTTGGAAAGCCTTACTTTCCACGGGGGGGGGGGATTATTTGCCAGGGTCATTTTCTGCGGAGGGTATTTTCAGGGGGAAGGTAAGCACCGACCACCAATTCTTACAAACCGAATGAAACAGAAATTTAAACGGTAAGAATTCCTGGCAAAAAGATCAATTCCTTCAGTGTATTATGTTTTCAATCATTAGGTATTAAACATTAATACAGTATGCCCACAACCAAAAATAGCAAAAGAAAACAAAAATTAAACTTATGATTCGGTTTTAAAAATAATTCTTCTTCTCTAGAAATTCAATTTCAAAGCCCAAATTCTAACTTCCAACTGAACGCTTCATACTTCCGTTAAACAACTTCAAGTATAATTCTTGACTAATCTTGTCAAGATTGTCATGACCCCAAATGATGTAAATTTGAAAATGTTATAGCATTCGGAATACTATATTCAGGTCGAAATGGTTTAAACTAAATTCAGGAAAATGATATTTTGTGAACATATGAACAACTGGCTACACTTAAATTGTAACAGTCTGGTTCTTATGCAAAGTAACACAGAAAACGAAAATTAACGAACAAGAGAGTAGTTATAAATTATGGTATGTAAAATAATATTTGCTAGGGGTGACGCCATGATTGGGTGATTTTTGGGGAAATTTCGGGGATTCGGGGAGAAAAAAAAATTCGGGGAAACACATAGATTTTCGGGGAAATCCCCGAAAATTCGGGGATAGTAGAAGCCCTGGTCTAGGGTGTCCTTTAGTAAAGGGGGTTTTTCCGCCGTCCAACAGAAAATTGTTA